>NC_143155.1:6259410-6373303 GCF_041381405.1 Jatropha curcas
GTTTGTGGCCCCTCAACCCTCTCTTTGTCAAATTCTTTCTCTTCTTCTTTCTTCTCTTCCTCAGACTCAAACTCTAGTGCTTTGGGGTCAACCACCAAGATGTCAATTACACCTGCAAAGATCTCCAAACTTGGGTATGTTTTCCCTCTGTGTTCAAATGGCTCTATTGGCAAACATGAAGAGGACTGCTCATTCGAATGGACAAAGCGTCCATCCATGTCCAACCAACTGTATGTACTTTATGGTGTGCTTCCAATTTAATATCCCAAGCCTAAGTGGTTTCTTTGTAGGGGTGGCCAAAATCTGATTTTTGGAACCATAATTGGTCTAAACCAGAACCAAAACCGGTCTAAATCGGTATAATTCCAGTTCCACCAATTTTGGAACCGTGAACCGGCGGTTCCAAAATCAGTCGAAACCGACAGTTCCAATTCAAGTTGGAACCGTCTAGAACCGTTCGAAACTGGTCGAAACCGTCTGGAACCATTCAAAACTGATCGAAATAATCTGAAATCGATCGAAACTGTCCGGAACCAGTCAAAACCGATTGAAAAATTCGACCGAAAAATGGCCAGAACTGTCGATTTTGGAACCGTTAAGGAACCGAAACCAAAATCAGAACCGTTCAATTCTAAACCGTAACCAAGAACCGTTAGTTTTCAGTTTGATTCCGGTTTTAAAAATTTTGGATCCAGAACTGTGGCCACGCCTATTTCTTTGAGTATGAATCTTAGGTAACTCCGTAATGCCTTGTTGATTCTTTCCAAGCCCTTTTCCTTCTTCATAATTCATCCTCTTCATGATGTTAGAGACAGTGAGCCCCATTTCAATACTCAACATGGCAATCTGAAAACCGGTCTTGGAGGATAACCTGCTTATCAACATTTATCGTAGCTACACTCCTCTCACTGGCAGTAGGAATGGTGATGACTTTACCATTAAAAGGAAATTTTATTTTTTGGTGTAGCGTTGATGGTAAACCTCCCAAGGAATGGTACCATGGATGCCCTCACGTCATGGCAAATGCTGGGGAATGCCAATTACAATGAACTCAGTCTCCATCACGAGCGGCCGCACCTTAACCACAGTTTTGAAAATGTCTTCCACCTGTCTCTTGGAGTCATCATAGGCTCTAATAATGACATCAGAATGTTTTAGATCGGACAATTTCATCTTGAACTTGGAAAGCAACTTCAACGGGCATAAATTCATGGCTGACCCATCATCAATCATCACATTACCGATTATCCTTCCTCTAACCTCAGCCTTTAAAAATAGAGGTTTAGTGTGATTCCTTCCTTTAGGAGGAAGCTCATCATTAGAAAAGGTGATTGTGAGGGGATTATGCTGAACTAACCCCACAAAATCAATTGTTGACATAGATGATGAAATTGATATCTCCACCATTGCTTTAAGTAGAGCTTCACGGTGTTTCTTTGATAAGACAAGTAGGTCCCGTATGCTTACATTCATATGGGTTCTCTTCAGCTGCTTTATCAAAGCATCGTCTTCTACATCTTTCTTTAGCACACTCGATGGGGAGGCCTTCTAATTTTCTTCCTTAAGCTTGATCATATTTGGTTGATATATCTGATCGCTTTAGGTCATATGATTCATAGCTCTCACTTCCCTCGCTCCTAACCCACACTTCTTCACTTTGGTTTAACCACTCTTCATCATTATCTCTTACATTAGCACCATTACATAGATCTGCTCCAATACCATCTCTCTCTCTTTCCTCCTCATCTTCCTTAAGTTCAGCCATCACCTCCTTGGGAGTTTTTCAAACTCAACCATATACAAGTTCTTAGGAGGTGGCACATTACGAAAATTAGGAAGTGGATTAGTCATCGTGCTTGGCCTTGCCTTTTTTGGAATAGTCACCTTGCCGTCATCTACTAAGTTTTAGATCTCGGGCCTCAATCGTACGCAATTGTCAATGCAATGACCTTTACTTTGGTGGAAGTGACAATTTGCATTCTGATCAAAATTCTTTAGCAAATTTGTTAGAGGAGGTCTCGGTGTGAGTGGTCGTAATAGACTTGCTGACTTTACTTTCTCAAACACTCTAGAGAGAGGAGTGCAGAAAAAAGAAAACATTCTCATTAGCATATTAGTGGCTCTCAGATCTAGAGTGGCCGCTGTTGTGTTCTTATTGGGGCTTGGGGTCTTAGCAGACAAATTTAACCCTTGGAACACGGATTTACTAAAATTTCCAACACGATTCCCATACACTTGTGAAACTTATATTAGTGGCATGTAATACAGCTTCTCACGAAAAGTCGGTAGAGTCCCCTTGATAAAAATCTTAATATGCTCTTTGGTATCTGGACGGTTCCTCATCTGTGTGACTTGGCTCTACACCTAGCCATGTAGTTAGTAAAGATCTCGTCTTCTTTCTGCACAGTCATTTGCAAATACCTCAAATTTACGCTCATTTGAAGGTTGTGAGCATATTCTTTTAGGAAAACGGTGGTGAGCTCATTCCAATCTCTTCTCACCTTCTTCTCGAGATTATAATACTAAGTTTGGGCAGACCTAAATAATGATATCCGAAACATTCTTAGAATTTCCCTCGACAACAGACCCGCCAACTCCACAATCGACTCGTATCACATGAGGTACACCTTCGGGTCACTATTACCATCATACTTTGCCAACTTCGGCATCTTGTAGGTCAAAAGGGTAGTTTGCTTTAACTTAAGCTCCTCATCATCATCGTTGTTGATGTCTATGTACTGGTCCATTCCCTTGGACTTCATAAAGACGTACAGCTTCTCAAGCTTCTTATCCAGCTTCTTATCCAGCTTTTAATATTTTTTTGACATCATTGGCTCATGCTCAGACTTCTTTGTAGGCATTTTCTTGGAGAAAAATTCTTCATCCTACCAAGTGTCATCAACATGCTTTTTTCTTTCAGACTCAACTTTAGCCTCTTTATCTTTAATTACTACTTGCTCATTACCCTTGTCAGAGCATAGGAGCTTTTCAAGGCTAGTTGCCACTATCTTTTTCAATCATCTTCTCAATTTCAAAAACGGGAATGCTTATCTCGGCCAATTTATCAACAGAGATAGAAGCTAGAACTAACAAATCTATTTGAACTGGAATATTTAATCTCAAAGCGGGAGCCCGAAGAACTAGTAGGTGAAGAATCAGGCAAATTAAAGGGGGTTGAAGGTTCTCCAACTCTAACAAGGTGATTGTCCGCTCTTAACAACGTACTTCTTATGGAGCTTTGTCCCTTCGAGCCAGTATCTTGACTGCATAAAACAAATATCAGCAAACATCACAAGATGCATGTATGCATGGATGCATGGATATGAATGTCATACAACAATGCAATCATACAATCACAACATTGTGAGATGCAACTAATGCTATATTCCATCATGGCTTTATCGTGACTGCTCAAATCCAAAGTCAGAGAAAGGCTCTTAAGAATTGTAAAGAGCAAAATGTGCCCTACTTAGTAGCCAAATACCTATAATGACCTTTTTACTTTCTTTTCTTTTTCTTGTACCCCTTTCTTTTTGCCTCAAGCATGATAACACTTGAACAGGGTTTTTCATTCATATATGCTTGAGATTTTCTTTTTTCTTTTTTTTCTTTTCTTTTCTTTTATTTATTGGCATTAATAATATTTGGCTCAACATATGCTCATTTCATTACTTTTCAAAAAGTGGACTTTTTACATTAATTGTTCTTTTGAGGCCCTAACTATTTACAATACTTCAAACCTCAAAGGCTAAGAGCTTTGATACGTCTTCGCATCCTCTAGAGTGACGTGGTCAATTTCCACAAGGCGGTTGGCGATATTGCGTATGAGTATAAATCGCGCCTACACACCTTGGAAGAGAGTTATAGCTTCAAGTTGCACTTACTCTATTTCAAGCAAGAGTTGATGGACCTCTTCCAATCGATCCTCCTTTAATGGAGTTATGATCGAAGGAGCTTCCCTCTTAAGCATTTAGGCTTTGGCCTTGAGATCACAATTGGAAAGAGCTCTTTTAGATTGTTTTGATTCAACACCTCTCTTAAGTCCTTCGCCCTTTGGCACTTTGATCGTCGAGATCAAGCCATGACAGAATATACCAAAATGGCTACAAGAAAATAAGTTAATTGATGCATGATTAAAGCACAACACAAACATTTATATACAAACAAAGGGGACGGGAGTTGGGAAATGCATGATCTCCACCCTTATATCTCCCACACATGATTCAAGGTCAATGTCTCTTTTCTAAACCCTAGGACAAATATGTTGGGCCTATAAACCATCATGGGATTTTGGACCGACGTCTCTCACATTTATTATATGAATGCCACAAACATAATTTTATTAAGGTATTTCCTAAAAGAAGGAACTAAGGTCAACGATATGAGCTTTGGTCGGGCTTTATTTAAATCTTGGGTTCTATAAGAGAAAATTGGTTGTTTCCTCCCTTTTGCTTTTGGTTTAAACAAAAGGAGATAACCGATTGTGTCAATTCTTTTGATATACCAAATGGTACTTGACTTATGGGTAGTGGATATTAGTGGCGAATCCAAATAGTCGAGTAGAGTGAAAGGATCATAACCCCAAATATCACCTTTAAGGTTTAGGGTAGAAAGGAAATTAAGAAGAGATAAATGCATGAATGACATTGTATAAGAACAAAAGGTAAACTCAATTTAAAGTTAATGACATTATTAAAGATTGTGAATAGTTACACAACTTTCGGAGCCAACTCTCTTATTCGAACACAAAACTGAAAACCAGAGATTATGGGTTCAATCCCCAGCAGAGTCGCCAGGCTGAGGACGTGTGATTTTTCCATGGGAAGAAAGAAACGAATTGAATGGGCAAGGTTGGTTTTATTTAAAATTGGTTTTCTTTATTAATCCATTTGTTAATCCTCAGAAAATGGTTTTCTTACTTTGGTAAGAATTTTTACTTTTGGAGTCGCCACCCTTATTAGGAAAAATTCTCGAATTAGTCAATTTTTTAGAATTGACTAACTTGGTTTTAAACTAGAGATTGGGTTCGGGAGTTAGATATGATAGGGGAAGGTGTTAGGCACCCTATCGCCCACTTAAACCGGCCTCCTCGTTGTCCAAAGATTCACAATAACTCAAGTAATGCAATTAACTGTAAATGAGGTGAAAATACTCTTTGATGCATTTTTAGAAAACTATGTCAATCACACAATTGAATGAAATATTAAGCATAAAATCATAAAGTAAATCATTAACAAAGATGGAGGGAGGAGAAAAGAGTTACAAACCATTCCTAATTGTTACAATCTACCCATTACCCTTCAAATTTCCCATTTCCCCAACTAACTATTACATACAAGCATTTATTGAGATCAATCAAGATCTTTTTATATCTTGTAATGATAAAACATTAAAACATAATAAGAAAGATAAAGCATCCATACAAATAACATAAACACAAAGGCAAACATTATTCTCAAAACTAAAGATCATACATCCTACCCATCATCACTCAAACATACACAAAATGAAGATATGATGCATGTACAATTTACAAGATTGACAAAAAAAGGGGTTAGCATAATAATAAACATAAGGCATTAAATAAAGGCATAAAATTAAAAGGACAGAATAATAAATGTTGCAAAAGTAAATAACAATATTTAAAAGACGTGAATCTAAATGGTTAACCAAGGTTTAAGCTCATGGTCTTGATGCTCATCAAGGATGATGAACAAATTCACCAATCATTGCTCTCAATCTTGCTTTATTGTTTGTTGGATCCATTTGTGACCAAATATGCATCCCAAACCTTTTAAGGTTGGAGCTTGGTCACTGGATCTCTGAAATAGGGCATTTATTGATTTTTAAACACTTTCAACCTCTGAAATGAAGGGCCTAATGCCATAGGGGGCTATGGCGTGCACCACATAGGTGTGGTGTGCGCCTGACGTAGTGGTATAAGGCTCTTCCGAAATCAGGAAGGTTTTAAGTGAATAACAGGTCAAGAACAGAGGATCTAGGCTCATGTGGCATTAGCCACTGACTCAGGCTGTGCGCTACAGAGGCACAAAGATCCTTTATTGGTTGTTCCTCAGTTTCTCTCTCAACCAGACTCAAAAGAGGTGTTCAAAGCCCCGAAAAGAGAAGGAAAAAGGCGAAAGAATAAGATTAAGGTTCTCAAAAACTACCTTTGATTATTTCTTTGAAGATTTGTTCAAAAATGGATGAAGGAACCCAAACACTTGGTCCTTGATCTAATAGCCTGAGATCCAAGATTAAGGTGTATGTTTTTTTTTTATCATTAATTGATCTTAGAGGGTTTTGATTGAATAAATCACAAATCTCAATCTTGGATCAAATGTTAACACTAGTTTCCTTTGAATCTTTATGTTGAGTTTTAAAAATGCAAGAGTCTCCACTAACTTTCAAAAAAATCTCCCTTTTGGCTCACCCCCCAATGCCTATTTATAGGCATTTGAGGATGGGTGTCCCTATTTAGGGCTGACGTGGCAAAAATGCCACTGTCTGGCCTCGCAATGGGACTGGGCTCACTTTTATTAAAATGGATCGGGTAGCACCTAAGTTGAGGTGGTGCACCGAGAAGTGTGCCGGGTGGGCCCGATGTGCTTCTCGAGCCCGATTTCATCGTGAAATGCCTGGTCACTCGAAAATATAAAAATGGTTAAACACATAGATAATCTCAGCCGCGGACCACTGGTCTAAGAACCAAGGTGGTCGAAAATCCTGATCCAATTTTATACAAAAAACGGTGTATCGTCACTGAATCTTTTAGGAGAAAAATTTGAGCGTCTGCGCAATCACAGGATTAAAATCATACATCCATAAACACTAAACATTCATTCATTCACAAATGATCAAATGATGCATATTCTAACTGTAATAGTTGACAAATGAAAGGTTAGTACAACAATAATCATAATACATTAAGTTAAGAATGCATAAATTTAAGAGACGGAATAATAAAGTGCTTGAAAAGTAAAGGACAGTAATTAAAAGGCAAGAATTTAAAGGATTGAACAAGACTTAAGTTCATGACCTTGATGTTCATCATGAATCAACAACAAATACTCCAATCATTACTCTCAATCTTGTTTATTATTGTTTATTTGATCTATTTGTGGATAAAAATAAATTCCAGACCACTTAAGGTTGGAGCTTTGCAACTAGATCTCCGTATCAGGGCCATTTTTATTGATTGTTTACATTCTGAACCTCTAAAATGAAGGGCCTAGCACCACAAGGGGCAGTGGCATGTGCACATGAGTGTGGCATGCGCCCACATAGTGGCGCAAGGCCCTTCCTAGATTAAGAAAGCTTCAGGCAAGAACAGAGTCAAACAGGGGATTCTGGATCAAAGTGGCGTGACCCACAAGCTAGAAGTACATAGTAAAATGTGTGAACCTACAGATTATGAATGGGTTGATTTTGTATGGTTTAATATAAATCCATGGATCAAATAGATGATAAATAGTAAAATACTTTTGAATAAAATATAACTATTTGAGGAAACTTACCAAAAAAAACTACATATACCTAGAAGTAAAATTGTACAATACTTTTTACAAATTATAAATATATTTTAATAACAATATTAAAATCAAATTTCTTAACTTCATTGTCATGCCCGATCCTAATCACCAGAGGAATTGTCCGCTTTGGATCAAGCCAAATCCCCCATACAAGATTGGCAAGACCCGCACGGTTTTATCCCATAGGTGAAATGGAAAACTTCCCAGGAGGTCACTCATCCTAAGATTTCTGTTAAGCGAGCACGCTTAACCCTGGAGTTCTTCCAACTATCCAGCTATTCCACCAAAAGGCGCCTCTAATGATTAATTTGCCCCTTTTCGATATATGATTCGATTCATTCCTGTGTCCCACATTCCACTACCCTAACTAGCCTGCCATCCTAGAAGCTAGCCAAGAGCTTCGCTCTACCCGCCTAAATCATGCAAACATGCTCCAAAAATAGTAAATAAAATATTAAATATGCATAGTAATTTTTCTGAACTAAAATAATACCAAGTCCCGGACCGATGGTACTATTCACAGACCGGTAAATCACTGTTACCGACACTAAAAGAAAATCAGACTGTTACATTCATCATCATAATCATTACGAAGATGACTTGATTGATCCAACCCATTATATCTTCAAACCCACTGGATTGAGTTTGATTGAGTTTGATCTCCTATTGAATCAAGTTGAAACAATTATAATTATTTCAATAATAATATTAAAGTCAAATTTCTAAACATCATCGTCATAATCATTATAAAGATGACTCGAACAATTCAATCTATTATATCTTCAAACGTCTAATGAATTTAGTTGGATTGCACAAATCAAATATGGTTAAGGCTAGTCACATGAAATCTTAGGAGCTATCACTTTCAACGACAAGAGCATTAATCCCAATTGATTTTGCCAACTTCTATTTGTCTATTATGAATAGTGGCTTTGTATAGTTTGTTTTTTATGCTAAATTCTAGTTTAATTGCAATATATATCATGCAAAATCAGTCTTACTAAAAAAATGGAAACATAAAAAACTTTTTAGTTTGATACGATTAATTAAAATGACTCCTTAATTAATTCGATATTCACATTTATCATTAATGAAATACTATTAATTATTTAACTCTTGTAAAAATTTAAAAGACTATTAATTGCATTAACAATTAACAACATAATATTAATCAGTATTTATGAGATAATTAAATTAAAAAATTAACTAAAATCATTATATATTTTTTTAAATGAGATATAATTTAATTCTAATTAAGCAAATAAGTCTTTTAACTTTAGGCCACAATGATAAATTGGTTTATGCTTTTGTATATTCATGTCGATATAAATAAATAGATGCATCCATCTAAAATGGTTTTCTATGTAAGTTGTTCATTTATGTTATTCATAAAGTTAGATTATATTAATTTTTAACTGAGACATGACTATAATGTAATTATCTAATCCTCGTATATTTATATAATACTAGTCTTTTTATAACATACATTTCACATTGACTATACTCGCTATTCATACTCATTCAATTTTTTATGTCCTTTTTACTTATTATTTATATTCATTTTTATTTTTTAATATTTAATATTAATTATAATTTTTATCTTATATTATTTAAATTTTTATAATGTTAAAATAAAATTTCATATAAGATTAATGTGAATATGACGATTAATTAATAAAACAACAGAGTGTGTATATACACACACATTTTAACTTAATTTATATCGTCATTTATCTAAAATTCATCATAACTACAATATCACCTAATAAATATGTTTCAATATATATAGATATATAGATATAAGAATAAGATATTACATATATTTTTAAAATTAATATTTTCAACTATTCATTATCCTACACATACATATATTCATTTTATTCAAAAATAAATTTTAAAAGTAAAAATTTTAAAATTTTAAAAGACTTAATTTTGCATATTCATTCTATTTGAAAATTTGTTATAATATACTTTTTTTTCTTTTTTTTATCTCTCTCCTAAATAAAATATTTTAAATTATAATAAAATAGAATCAAATATTTAAAAAATAAATTTATAAAATAAAATATAAAATTTTCAAATGTCTCATTATCATATATATTTATGAAAAAATAATATTTCCATACTATTTTTCTTTTAAAAGAAAATATCGTGTGTTCTATTAAATATCTATGTTATACTAAATATCTAACCACATTATATCTTTGAGAAAATAAACTTATTTTGATATTAAAAATTCGTAAATTATTTTTTCATGGTTTTTTCTTTATAATTGAAATATTTATATTATTTTATATAATAATTTAAATTACACAAATGTTAAAAGAAAAAATTAGGAACATACTCCAGTATTAGAATACAATAAATAATTACATGTACTATAAAAATTAAAGTTTAAATAAATACTCATGGATAATATTCAAGAAAAATATGATTGTTGATTGATTAGTAATTAATTCATTTTGAAATTGAGAAATAATTGAATGTAACCGAGATTTAATCGAATATAAACTTTTTAAATCAATTAATAAAAAATTATTAACAAAATTCAATATATATATATATATATATATATATATATATATATATATATATATATAATCCTAAAGTAAAAAAAAAAAAAAAATCTTTAAAAGCTGATTCGGCACTCTACTTTTTCAGCATTCACTTTTTTCTTTTTTTACAAAATTTTAATTTTTTAATCTCTTTTCTTAACATTTGTTTTTCCTTTTTTTTAATAAAATTTGTAATCTATCTATTTCAAAAAGTTTGAACCTCTTACTATCATATCTTATTTCAATAGAAGAAGAGTTTCAAATTCGAATAAGCTTATATTCTTCCTATTGTTTCCTAAAATTGAAAAACACTGGAAAATTTATCTTGCTATAAGTTTGTTAATCAAAACAATTTTTGCATCTTCTTCCTCATCACCATTTTCTATTTCCAAATGCCGGAAATCAATTCCTAAGAACATTGTATCAGTCATGCTCCTAGCAACTTAAACACTAGCCTATAACCACTAGCTCAGTTAGTTTCGTCTCATTTTAGTTAATGCTGATTTTCTCTTTTAGCAATTTTGTTAATTTTGTAGCTCTACATGCTTTATATTAGAAGAGGTTTAATTTCTTTTTTTGGTCATAATTATTTTTTTGCAGCAAATTAAGTTTATTTAGTTGCTTCTATTTTCATGGATACAAGTTTTCTATAAGAGAAAGGCATTGGTATCAATTGTTGAGGCCTCCATTGCAGAATCAGTTTGTGAAAAACAAGTTAGAAATACATATATTCATTGTACGTTAGGTATCACCCTGTTATTTTGTTGTCATAGTTACTCTCTTTTTAAATCATTATAACTTTTTTAATTTTTTTATATTAACTAAATTTATAGGAGTTCCTAATTGACTCAGTTTCTAATACATTCGTATTAGAACTCCAATCTCTAACAGGATCTTCAATGTAGCTATATCTTATATTAAGCACTAACAGTAGAAATGTGATGTAGTCATTATACAAACATGAAAGGCAGCTTGCGAATCCACTGCTCCTACAAAAGTTGTTATTCCAGCTGAAACATTTTTGACAGGCCCTGCTGTATTTTAAAGGCCATGCGCAGGGCCTGTGATTTTTAAGGTGCAAGGGTGTGTAAAGGCCAACACTAATCTTAGCGAATATACTTCAAAAGAATGGATGTCCTTTGAATATATCAACGATTTAACTTTGACTGGTAAAGGAACTTTCAACAGCCAAGGAGCTGCCATTTGGGAATATAATGACTGTAAAACAAATAAGGATTGCCAGAAGCTTCCTGCTGTAAGCATCTAATTAATCAATTATGTTCCTATTTTTAATTATATATAGTATTGAAATGATTTGCGGTATTGTTTTAGCTGCTTAAGTTCCATAAAGTGAATAATTCAGAAGTTTCTGAGATCCCTCCCTCAATAGCATGTTCTTACACTACCATGTTGTAAAATGTTAGAATGCTTCCTTCCACAGTCTCACCATAACTGCTCCAGATGAGAGTCTAAACACCGATGGCATGCATATAAGCAATTCCAGTTTTATCAGTGTCACTAACATTATGATTGAAACTGGTGATGATTGCATCTCAATCAGAGACAGAACCACAAATCTTACAGTTTCTCAAGTTACTTGTCGCCTAGGACATGGAATCAGGTAATTAACTTTTTCTTTAAAAATTTTCTATTCTTGGTACTTCCCATTTTTAAGAATAATATTATGAAATTTTCAATTTCTTTTTTTGTCATTTTGGTCTAGTCCTTGAAGCCTTGGCAAATATCCTAATGAGGATGATGTGAGCGAGATTGTTATGATTCACTGCACATTTCAAACACTACAAATGGTGCCAAAATCAAAAAATATTTCGAATCAGATCCCAACAATGCTTGTGGCATCGTTTACTAGGATATTATCATAAACCATGTAAAGAACCCAATTATCATAGATCAGAAATGCGATATCAAAGATAAGGAGGTAATTAATTCAGGGAATCTTATCAATAAAAAGATGAATTCTTATGATAACATTTATTTGAAGTGTTGTATAATATTATGCAGGCGCAACCATCTGATTCTAAGGTGAAGGTTAGTGATGTTCATTTCAGAAACATTAAGGGCACATCAATTTCAGTTGTAGCAGTCGATTTACAATGCAGCTCAGCATTTCCTTATGAAGGAGTAGAACTTTCTTATACAAAATTAACCTACATAGGCAATAAACCTTCAACTGAATCTGCTTCATGTTCCAATGCAAAAGTGACCTGTGCGCAAAACAAAATCCAACAATTACTTGCACTTAATGTTTATATATATTTGGATTGTTTTTACTTACATTTTAATTTCCAATTTTGAGCTTACATAAATCATTTTACGTGTAAGCAACAACCTTAAGGCTTATTTTACGTCACTTTGTGACCTACTTCATTGCAAGATTTTTGCATGCTGCTAATTGCAGTATAATTCTTATATGACTAGTCTTTTTATGACATGCGTTGCACGTTGACTATATTCGTTATTCATACTCATTCAATTTTTTATGTCTTTTTTTACTTATTATTTATACTCATTTTTATTTTTTAATATTAAATATTGATTATAGTTTTTATCTTACATCATTTAAATTTTATAATGTTAAAATAAAATTTCATATAAGATTAATGTGAACATAATGATTAATTAATAAAACAGCAGTGTGTATATACACATACATTTCAGCTTAATTTATGTTGTCATTTATCTAAGACTAGTATCTTTTATATTCATTGATACTAATTGCACTTACTCGTTACATTTACTATTTTAGAACATATAAAATAATTGCATTAGAATATAACGTTGAATTATATAATAAATTTTTAAATAAGAATTAATAGATAAAAATTAATTTCTTCTAAAAAAAATAAAAATTTAGTTAAGAGATTAAGAGTAAAATAATTAATTAATATCTCTAAAAACAAAGGAGAATGATAAAGTAAAGAGTTTTTATTAATTGAACTCTATTAATAAATTGTAGTAAATCAATATATATCACTACAAAAAAAACGCCATTTTGCAACCGATTTTCGTGACCGCCCAGTATCAGTCGCAATATGGCGATGATGTTGCAACCATTTCCTATGAAAGTTGAAGTCACAGACATTTATACTCATGATAGGTTTGCGACCAATCTCCGATAAATTTCGCAACGGATTTGATACTGACTGTAGATCCGTCGCAAATTCTAGCGCTAATAACTCCCGCCAGTTTAGTTTTTGTTTTGCGACTCAATTGTGATGAATTTGAGATCGATTTTGCGACAGATGTGCATCCGTTTCACATTCCATCACTAAAATGCGCGCTGCAGTTTAGTGCTAATTTTAGTTGCTGGTTTGCAAGGGATCAGTGAAAGATTTGCGACCGATATTTTTAAGACCGATTGTGGTGGTCGCAAGTCAGACGCAATTTCTTTGAGTATAAAATGACATTGCAGGATTAAAAATTACGATCAATTTTTAAGTTTACCGTGTCGGTCACAAAAAGTTAGGGCTTTATAATGCCTTGGTCGCCTTGGGCGCGATCGCAGCGTGCCTCTCCCCTTCTTTCTCCTTTTCCAGCAGCTGCGTCTCCTCTCTGTGCAGCGATGATCACCGGAGAAGCCACTGCGGTAAAGTTAACAGCTTGGAATTCGTCCTCCATTCATTGCCGCTTTCTTAGTGGGCTTCTTGTCAAAGACCGGCCATCTCCACGAGTGGCGGTAAATCTCCTCTGTGGCTCGCACCGTTGCAAGTCGCCATAACGGGTATGCCCCTGTTTATTATTAACGTTTTTTTTTTCTTTTGTTTATGCCATAGCAGGTTGTTTACAAATAATTTGATAGCAGGTTTATGTTTCAGTAGAAAAAAAAAACTACAGCCAGTAAATAAACAAAAAAAAAAAAAAACAAGTTCTGCGTATGAGCATAAAGTGGATAATTTTTTTTGTTTTATTTTTTGGATAATTTTTTGTTCTATATGAGCATAAATTGGCATCAATTGAATTTGATTTATTTTTTGATTTATTAATTTTGAAAAAAAAAACTGTAATTCTACTGTATAGAAAAGGAAAAAAAACTGTAATTTGGAAAAAGAGTTTCTTTGTTAGGTACAAACTGTCCATGAACGAGACCTAATTAAAGCAGATGCATGGAATTTCTTCATTAAGGCATATAATTATTACTAATTGATGACTGACAATACAAAATATATAATGAACTTAGACATATTAATTTGTTGTTTGTTGTTAATTAGTAGACGTTAATTATTGGCAATTGAGAAGTAATTATCATCCACGAGACTTAATTTGGCAGCCAAATTAAATAATTTTAATTAGTAATCTACTACTAAAATAACAATAGGAGTTCTATTAATTGTTTTTTTTATTAATAAAAGCATTATGTATAACTAGATAAATTAATTTCAAGTTGGAGATAATTCATTTTTAACCAAAGAAATTGTTCCTGTCCTAAAATGACCTTTATGACAAAACTATTAAATTTAAATTTGATCTCTCTTCTTCAATTGAAGCTTTAATTAGGGAAGTTAAAACTCTAAATATTTAGAGAGTTAAAAATAAAAAATAAAATGAAAAGAGAATCACTTTATGTTGATTTATTTTTTTCAAATTTATTGAAATTTATTTTTTTGAAATTACTTATGTTGATTTGTGTTTTTATTTGAGTGGAAATCGCATGAATGATGCGTTTGAGTTAGAAGCCTGTAGTGGCCATTTTGACTTTTGGAGAATGTTAAGATGATATACAAGTGTTTATATAACTGTGTTTAGACTTGAGATTTGATTATGTTATGCTGAAGTGCTGCTGAAATTTTTTTAAAAACTGAATATGAGGAATCGTATACTTAGTTACTCTAAGTTAACCTAAGTGAGAAATAATAACCTTAGTGAGTTTACATATATATAGTTACCCTCATTATAGAAATAAACTTAGTAAGTTAGAAATGAAAATAGAACATTACTTTTGGCATGTTTTAAGGATGACTTAGGACTAACGCAATTACATATAATTTGCCCTTTATAAACAGAATGTTAATTACGTAAAAAAAAATAAAAAAAAATAAAGCGGACTAATCGAGATTGGATATACTATAGTTATGAGGTTGATGGGATTTTAAACAAGAATTCTTGCAAAGATTGGAATCGTTTATACAGTTTACAGTTGGTACCCAGTTGTATAGATGGTAATTCTTAGATATCAATACAATTAAACTTCAATTATACAAAAATAGGTTCATGGAAAATTATTACGAATGGATACATCATGGTGAACCTCGAGTTTCCAGTGGGTCAGGCCATTCTATTTCTGTAAGTTCAGAAGGTCAGCTTTTGCAATTTCAATATGGTAATCGATGCAATGATATGGTAGTCGATGCGGGTAGAGCGGAATTCCATTGGGACAATATGGAAGAATCGTCAAACTATGCAGCACAACAATTGTTTGACATGCTAAGAGCAGCTAATAGTGAACTGTGGCCTGGATGCAAGAATCATTCAGTTCTATCTGTAGTGGCATGATTACTGTACATGAAAGCGAAGCATCATTTTTCAGAAAGGTGTTACGATGATTTTCTGCAGTTAGCAAAAGAAATGTTGCCTGAAGGCCATTCAATGGTGGATAATTTTTACCAGACAAAAAAATTAGTTCGGGGATTAAGACTACACGTGGAAAAGATTGATTGTTATCGAAATAATTGTATGAGATAATGGGGTGTTGCTCCGAATTAAGAGAATTTAAGTTTTGTAATCTTCCAAGATATCAATGGCGGGGTCAATGAACTGGTAGAATATAAAGAGAGAAGGTTTTCAATAAGATGTATTATTTCCCTTTTGTTCCTCGCCTTCAAAGGTTATATGCATCTAAGGCAACAGCTAAACACGTGAGATGACATGCTTTGCATGAATATGAGGATGCTATAATGACTCATCCGTCAGAAACTGAAGCCTAGAAACACTTTGATAACAATCATCCTATGTTTGCTGCTGAGATGAGAAATGTGAGATTGGGGCTTTGTACTAATGGGTTTTAGCTGTTTGGCCAATCAAGACAACAATATTAATCATGGCCTGTCACTGACACACCATATAATCTACCATCCTCAATGTATATGAAAGATGAATACATGTTTTTGTGTGTTATTGTACCTGGCCTTAATAATCCAAAATACAAAATTAATGTGTTTCTACAACCTTTGATTGCCAAACTTAATTATTCATCACTTCAATACATTCATTTAAATATATCAACTTCTAATGTTCTAACCATTAAATAAGTCCAAGTTTATCTCCCAATATATATACACCAAAATAATTTACAATAACATGCTTAAGTTATAAATGAAATAATACAGTCTCCAAAAATGTAATACTTATACATGCCATAATTTTTAGTTACATAAAATACTAATCAACTACCAAAAGGTCTCTTCAACTCTGATGCTACTCTTCAGGTCTTTAAGCAGCAAGCACAATCTCCAACCTGCGCGTGATAAAATCAACGCGCTGAGTATAAAACTCAATGGTGCTCATAAAACACAACAAACCAATGTTGTGATGACAACATACTTAAAAACAATCATTTATATACATAAAATCATTAAATTTGAACATGCAGTACATATGCACACCAACACATCATGCTTTAGAAATTCATTTGATATCATAAATAAGTTGTGGTAAATTAAGAGTTATTAACATAATGTGATCTCATTTATTTCACTTCCTTAAAAATATTGTATAAGGGCTCACATACACTTAGGAGAAAAAGAAGCAGATAAGTTTTCATAGCTTATTCACAATGGCCTTAGGTCGCCAACCTTTTCATAACATATAGAGCGCGTCCGCCCTAACATAAGACACCCACGTGCCTAGCATATGATCATAGCTTCTTATCATAATGGCATCAAATGCCGAGCATGCTCATCATACATAATAAAATCAAATCATGCATCAAATCCACACCAAGTATATTAGAGCCCAAAAACATTTCTCATAAAATTCATTTTCTTTAGTCTTCTCATAATAAAAACTTAATTTAAACTTAAGTAATTCATAAAAATTCTCATACTTAAACAAAATGACTTAACATAGAAAATTTCCAGCATAAAAATAACATGGACCTTTGCTGTGTTTTTAAAACATAACCGGAGCTATGGGTCTCCAAATTAAATGAAATTAGAGTCGTTAGAAAGCTAAGACAAAATCCTACAAATTTTATGAAGGGATCACAGCCCAGATCAATATGGAAGATAACAAAACAAAGCTAGGAACACAGACTGACAGACCAGACCTGATTCAGCAGAACCAAGTCCATTGTTTCTTGAATTCCTACTAAACCCCATACTCAAATTAAGCCAATCCAGAACGAGAGAATTCTCAAGACACAGGGCAACAACTTTTATGAAGAACTCAGAACCTAATCTTGTCATTATAGTGGTCACAATGGGCACTAAATTCAGTGATGCATGTGGCCCGACACAAACAGAGTCAGTTTGGGTGTTTCAGCCATACGTTGAGTTATATATCTCCAAATTGGACACACAAGGGTGGGTTGGAAAGATAAGAGATAGACCTACAACTTTTATGAAGGACTCAGACACAAATGGAAACTAGAAAGGACCGAAAAATGGTCCTAAATCTCACTCAAAATCTCGTTTTTCCCAAATTCAGTTTACTTGAGCCATGAAAGGAACATGAACCACAAAGATACAAGGTAGAAATGTCTACCACAACATAAATACTCATCAAACATCATCCAAGAGCATGTAATGGCAACCAAAATTCAACAAACCAATCATTTCATACAAAATCTCAAAATATACACATAATAGCATAAAGGCACAAAAATCAAAATTTGAGTAAGGTAAGTGTGTTTATGAACACTAACCTTCAAAACAAGCTTTAATAAGCTTTAATCAAAGCTTCTCAAGCTTTGGTCTTGCCTTTATCCTTATTAGAAGGCTCTCCACCCTCTACATGGAAGAAACTCAAAATCAAACAAAGAAAACAAAGCAAAGAAGTAATTGGAGCATGATTAAGCATGTATATGCTAAAAGACAAATCTAAATCCAAAAATAATTCACTTATCATAAAATTACTTACTTGACCCAAGTAGGAAAATCACCAAATTCCTTGAAATTAGTCACCAAAGATTACTTCTCTAGCTTCACTCTCTAAGATTTATGCCTTAAATCAAGTTGGATGGGAGTTTACTAAGTAGGAATTGAAGAAAATGAAGAAGAAGAAGAAGAAGAAGGAGGAGGAGGAGAAGGAAACGTGTATGGAGAAGAAGAAGGCAAAAGTTGGTGCTCAATAATTGATAGTTGCTTTATTAAAGCAACTAAGGGGGTATTTTGGTCTTTTCTCCAAATTGGAGGGTATTTTGGTCTTCTCTCCAAATATTCTCCAATTAAATTCCTTCAAAATATTATTTATCTCCACAAAAGTCTCTAATTTATTCCATAAAAATAATTCCTCAATTTTCCTCCATAAAAAAAAAATAATTGCTCAAATTTCCTTACTTAATATAACACCATAATTCAATATTCACTAAGTATCTAAATTCTCCAAAAATATTCCTTACTTACTTTCTACCCATAAAAACCATGCATACATGCTCCAAAAATGTTAAATAAAATATAAAACATAAATAGTAACTTTTCGGACAAAAAATAATACCAACTTCCGGACCGGTGGTACTATTCACAGACCGGTAAACTACTATTAAAACACAGGAAAAAAAAATGGGGCGTTACAATTCTCCCCCCTTAAAGAATTTCATCCTCGAAATTCACCTGAATTAAACAACTGAGGATGTTGTTGTCTCATAATCTCTTCACTTTCCCAGGTAGCTTCTTCGGTCTTATGGTTTCTCCAAAGAACCTTTACCAATGGAATTCTCTTATTCCTTAGTTCCTTAATTTCCTTAGCAAGTATCCTCACTGGCTCTTCCTCATAAGTTAAATCTGGCTCTATAGTCACAGAGTCCACTGATATTACATGTGATGGGTCGGACCGATACCTCCTCAACATAGATACGTGGAAAACATTATGTATCTTATCCAGGTCTGGTGGTAAAGCTAGTCTATAGGCTAATGGACCCACACGCTCAATGATCTCATATGGACCAATGAACCTAGGACTAAGCTTACCCTTTCTTCCAAATCGCAATATCTTTTTCCACGGAGATACCTTAAGGAAAACCTTATCTCCCACTGCATACTCTATATCCTTCCTCTTCAAATCCGCATAAGATTTCTGACGATCTGAAGCTGCTTTCAATCTATCTCTGATAATTCTGACCTTTTCCTTTGTATCTCGAATCAAATCTGGACCTACCATCTTGCCCTCACTCAATTCTGACCAACACAGTGGAGTCCTACATCTCCTACCATATAGTGCTTCAAAAGGGGCCATCTGAATACTCGATTGGTAACTGTTATTGTAGGCAAATTCTACAAGTCGAATGTACTTCTCCCAACTGCCCTCAAACTCAATAGCACAAGCTCTTAACATATCCTCCAAAATTTGAATAACCCGCTCTGACTGACCATCTGTCTGAGGATGAAAAGCTGTGCTGAAATTCAGCTTAGTACCCAGGGCCTCATGTAGCTTCTTCCAAAATCTAGAAGTAAATCTCGGATCTCTATCTGAAATGATGGAAGAAGGAACCCCATGTAATCTCACTATCTCATCTATATACAGCTCTGCATATTGCTCCATGGTGAAGTCGGTCCTAACAAGAAGAAAGTGTGCTGACTTAGTTAATCTGTCAACTATTACCCATACAGCATCTTTCTTTTTAGGAGTTAAAGGCAATCCAGTCACAAAATCCATAGTAACCTTATCCCATTTCCACTCTGGAATAGAAGTAGGGTGTAACAAACCAGAAGGAAACTGATGCTCTGCTTTCACTTGTTGGCACGTCAAACACCTCGACACATAATCTGTGATATCCCTCTTCATCGCCGGCCACCAATACTGTGATTTCAAATCCTGATACATCTTATTACTGCCAGGATGCATAGCACAGGGACTACTATGAGCTTCCTTTAAGATACTCTTCCTCAGCTCTGAAATTTTAGGCACACAAATCCGATCCCCAAAGTACAAGCAGTCGTTATCTTTAATCATAAATCTCTTTTTCCTTCCATCTCTGACTAGGTCTTTCCATAAGGCAATTGTCTCATCATCCTTCTGTGCATCTCGAATCTGCTGAAGTAGACTAGGTCTAATCATAAGCTCTGCCACGAGTGCACCATTACTAGCTACAGATAATCGCGTATTCATAGCACGTAAAGCAACCAAGGACTTCCTACTAAGTGCATCTGCTACCACATTAGCTTTACCCGGATGGTAATCAATGGTGAAGTCATAGTCCTTAAGTAGCTCTAACCATCTGCGCTGTCTCAGATTAAGCTCCTTTTGAGTAAGCAGATACTTGAGACTCTTATGATCCGTATACAGATGACATTTCTCACCATACAAGTAATGCCTCCAAATCTTCAAAGCGAAGACTATAGCTGCTAACTCCAAATCATGCGTAGGGTAGTTCTTCTCGTGTGGTTTAAGCTGTCTAGAAGCATAAGCAACTACCTTGCCCTCCTGCATAAGCACACAACCCAATCCATTATGTGAAGCATCACTATACACATCATACGGTTTACCCGAAACTGGCTGTGTCAACACTGGAGCCTCAATAAGCATCATCTTAAGCTTCGCAAAACTATTTTGACATTTATCATTCCACTCGAATCTGACATCTTTTTGAAGAAGCCTAGTCAAAGGAGCCGCAATGAGAGAAAATCCCTTGACAAATCTTCTATAATAACCAGCCAATCCTAAGAAACTCCGAATCTCTGTCACATTCTTAGGTGGCTTCCATTCAAGCACTGCCTCTATCTTCTTCGGATCAACTCTAATACCCTCAACAGAAATAATGTGACCCAAGAAAGCAATCTCAGACAACCAGAATTCACACTTACTCAGCTTAGCATACAACTGTCTCTCTCTCAATATCTGAAGTACAATTCTCAAATGGTGATCATGATCCTCTCTAGTCCGAGAATATACCAAGATGTCATCAATGAACACAACCACAAACTGATCTAAATAAGGATGAAAGATCCGGTTCATCAAATCCATGAACACTGCAGGAGCGTTAGTCAAACCAAACGGCATTACCAAGAACTCATAGTGACCGTAGCGTGTCCTGAAAGCAGTCTTAGGTACATCTGATGCCTTCACCCTTAGCTGATGATAACCTGATCTCAGATCTATCTTCGAGAATACACTAGCTCCTCTCAACTGATCAAACAAATCATCTATCCGAGGCAATGGATACCGATTCTTCATAGTAACTTTGTTAAGTTGTTTGTAATCAATACACAATCTAAGTGATCCATCCTTCTTCTTTACAAACAATACTGGAGCACCCCACGGAGATACACTAGGACGAATAAACCCCTTATCAAGCAATTCCTGAATCTGTATCTTCAACTCTTTCAACTCAGCAGGTGCCATCCGATATGGAGCAATGGATATCGGTGCAGTACCAGGCATAACCTCAATACCAAATTCAACCTCTCTCTCAGGAGGTAAACCAAGCAACTCCTCTGGAAACACATCCGGAAAATCACATACTGTGGGTATATCATGGACACTAGGAGATTCTGTAACGCCCCATTTTTCTGTGTCTGAAATAGTAAGTTATTGGTCTGTGAATAGTATCATCGGTCCGGGAATAAATATTATTTTTGTCCGAAAAAATTACTATGTATGTTTAATATTTTCTTTAATATTTCTGGAGTATGTATACATTATTTTTATGGGTAGAAAATAAGTAATGAATATTTTTGGAGAATTTAGAAAATTAGTGAATAGTTAATTAAGGAGTGATTTATATGTTCAGTTAAGACGGTGTCTCCGGCACCAAATGTGGCATCCGCCGTCGGGTCTCTCGGGACTGGGCGGCGGGTGTTACAGATTCTGACTCTGGAGCAAGTACACAGGCTAAGTAGGCCTCACAACCATGCTGGATCAATCTTCTAGCAGTAGAAGCAGAAATAACATTAGAGAGGTAATCCGACCTCTCACCCACAACTACAATCTCCTCACCAGATGAAGTCTGGAGTGTAATCCTCTTAAGTCTACAATCAATCCTAACTCCATGTCTAGATAACCAATCCATACCCAAGATCACATCAAACTCCCAGAAAGGCAACTCTATTAGATCTCCCAGAAACACATGGCCATAGATTACCAATGGACAATCTGTATACACCCGATTAACTACGACACTATGACCTAAGGGATTAGTAACCTCAATACTATGCTCTAACATATCAGCATGCATATTACCCAATCTACCCACATGTATGCCTAAATATGAATGAGTAGAGCCAGGATCAATCAAAGCATATACAGAAATATCAAAGAGAGAGAATGTACCAATGATAACGTCTGGGGCATCCTGCTCCTCCCTAGTCCGGATAGCATACGCTCTGGCAGGTGCTCTGGACTCAAGTTTTTCCACTGTCTCTGAAACTGGCCTCTGACTCCCAGTACCTCCTGTATCACCACGGCCTCTGCCCTTGCCTCTCGAAACATAAGGAGCTGACCTCCCTACCTGAGGAGCTGCACTAGCCAAAGTCATAGGGCAGTCTCGAAGCAAATGCTCTGTAGACCCACATCGAAAGCATGCCCCAGAAAATCTCCTACAAACCCCAGAATGCTTCTTTCCACACTGAGGACATGGCGGAATATCAATCCATGTAGCACCTCCACCACTAGCAACAGATGTGGTCTGTGGAGCTACTCTGCCATGAGTACCCTGTCCATGTCTCTGAATAGGTCTAGACCAGGTCTGTGATGGACCCCTGTGCCTCTTACTACTAGACTGAACCCCAGAAGTCTGTCCAGATACCATACCCTGAACCCTCTTTTGTTGACCCTACTGACTCTGTTGCCTCCTAACCTACTGCTCATTCCTCACTTCCTCAAGCTCTAAAGCTGCCTTCACTAGGGAAGACAATGATGTATGAGGATGAGCAACCAAATGCATGCGATATTCATCATGCAAGCCTTTCCTGAAGCGCTTGCATCTATCAGACTCAGTAGGAATCATCTCCGTAGCATACCTGCTCAATCGGATGAACTCTCTCTCATATTCAGCCACAGACATTCTGCCCTGTTTTAATGCTAAAAACTCTGCTTTACGTTGGTCAATGTAAAGCTCCCCAATATATTTCTGTCTGAACTCAAAAAGAAAGAAGTCCCAAGTCCTCTGCTCAGCACTAACTGTCCGTGATACAGTATCCCACCACTGGTAAGCTTCCTCTCTCAATAAGGAAGTGGCACAAACCAAACTGTCTACAGGTGAGCACTGCATCTGGTCCAATATCCTCTCCACAGACTGGAGCCAATACTCTGCTGCAGAAGCCACATCATCCTTTGTACCCATAAACTCAACAGCTCCATATTTCCTCAGTTTCTCAATAGGGGGACGAACTGGAACAGGGGCTGGAGCAACTGGAGCCTAGGGAACAGCTCCTGCTGCCTGCCTCAAAGCAGCAACTAACTGCTGAACAAATGTATCCTGATTAGGCCCAGCAGGACCTGCAGCAGCTTGCCCCACCCTCGAGGCGTGCTCTGCATCAGAACCCACAGCACCACTAGCGGCATCACCAACAGGAATACCACCAATAGGAGGGACATAACTATCCACCTCCTCAATTGACAGATGTTGAGACATCACTCAACTCCTACAAAGACCAAAAGGTTCGCATCAGAGAGAAGCTCCAAACCAAATCAATATGGCATGTATTTAACTTAAATTACTCATACTCTCACTTCAAAATAGATAAATGCCTATATATGCATATAGTCCGAGAACTGCCTAAACCTATGCTCTGATACCACTAAATGTAACACCCGCCGCCTGATCCCGAAAGACCCGACGGTAGATGCCACATTCGGTGCCGGAGGCACCGTCCTAACCTACATATAAATCAAATAATCATATTATGAATTAGAAGTGACTTAGTATTCACAAGTTTAGCAAGTAATAGTATTCTGTTTTGAAAATGATTTGGGAGAATCCTATAGAAAAACTGCAAGAGTTTCCCCTAAAAATAGAAGTTGCCAAACATATGAATACAAAGCACTCCCAAATTCAAACTCCAAACCCCATCAAACTCCAATAACAACACAATAGCACTTCTATAATTTCATAACTCCATAGTTCCTCAATAACATTATAATATTCATCACTTCAATACATTCATTTAAATATATCAACTTCTAATGTTCTAACCATTAAATAAGTCCAAGTTTATCTCCCAATATATATACACCAAAATAATTTACAATAACATGCTTAAGTTATAAATGAAATAATACAGTCTCCAAAAATGTAATACTTATACATGCCATAATTTTTAGTTACATAAAATACTAATCAACTACCAAAAGGTCTCTTCAACTCTGATGCTACTCTTCAGGTCTTTAAGCAGCAAGCACAATCTCCAACCTGCGCGTGATAAAATCAACGCGCTGAGTATAAAACTCAATGGTGCTCATAAAACACAACAAACCAATGTTGTGATGACAACATACTTAAAAACAATCATTTATATACATAAAATCATTAAATTTGAACATGCAGTACATATGCACACCAACACATCATGCTTTAGAAATTCATTTGATATCATAAATAAGTTGTGGTAAATTAAGAGTTATTAACATAATGTGATCTCATTTATTTCACTTCCTTAAAAATATTGTATAAGGGCTCACATACACTTAGGAGAAAAAGAAGCAGATAAGTTTTCATAGCTTATTCATAATGGCCTTAGGTCGCCAACCTTTTCATAACATATAGAGCGCGTCCGCCCAAACATAAGACACCCACGTGCCTAGCATATGATCATAGCTTCTTATCATAATGGCATCAAATGCCGAGCATGCTCATCATACATAATAAAATCAAATCATGCATCAAATCCACACCAAGTATATTAGAGCCCAAAAACATTTCTCATAAAATTCATTTTCTTTAGTCTTCTCATAATAAAAACTTAATTTAAACTTAAGTAATTCATAAAAATTCTCATACTTAAACAAAATGACTTAACATAGAAAATTTCCAGCATAAAAATAACATGGACCTTTGCTGTGTTTTTAAAACATAACCGGAGCTATGGGTCTCCAAATTAAATGAAATTAGAGTCGTTAGAAAGATAAGACAAAATCCTACAAATTTAATGAAGGGATCACAGCCCAGATCAATATGGAAGATAACAAAACAAAGCTAGGAACACAGACTGACAGACCAGACCTGATTCAGCAGAACCAAGTCCATTGTTTCTTGAATTCCTACTAAACCCCACACTCAAATTAAGCCAATCCAGAACGAGAGAATTCTCAAGACACAGGGTAACAACTTTTATGAAGAACTTAGAACCTAATCTTGTCATTATAGTGGTCAAAATGGGCACTAAAGTCAGTGATGCATGTGGCCCGACACAAACAGAGTCAGTTTGGGTGTTTCAGCCATAAGTTGAGTTATATATCTCCAAATTGGACACACAAGGATGGGTTGGAAAGATAAGAGATATACCTACAAATTTTATGAAGGACTCAGACACAAGTGGAAACTAGAAAGGACCGAAAAATGGTCCTAAATCTCACTCAAAATCTCGGTTTTCCCAAATTCAGTTTACTTGAGCCATGAAAGGAACATGAACCACAAAGATACAAGGTAGAAATGTCTACCACAACATAAATACTGATCAAACATCATCCAAGAGCATGTAATGGCAACCAAAATTCAACAAACCAATCATTTCATACAAAATCTCAAAATATACACATAATAGCATAAAGGCACAAAAATCAAAATTTGAGTAAGGTAAGTGTGTTTATGAACACTAACCTTCAAAACAAGCTTTAATAAGCTTTAATCAAAGCTTCTCAAGCTTTGGTCTTGCCTTTATCCTTATTAGAAGGCTCTTCACCCTCTACATGGAAGAAACTCAAAATCAAACAAAGAAAACAAAGCAAAGAAGTAATTGGAGCATGATTAAGCATGTATATGCTAAAAGACAACTCTAAATCCAAAAATAATTCACTTATCATAAAATCACTTACTTGACCCAAGTAGGAAAATCACCAAATTTCTTGAAATTAGTCATCAAAGATTACTTCTCTAGCTTCACTCTCTAAGATTTATGCCTTAAATCAAGTTGGATGGGTGTTTACTAAGTAGGAATTGAAGAAAATGAAGAAGAAGAAGAAGAAGAAGAAGAAGAAGAAGGAGGAGAAGGAAACGTGTATGGAGAAGAAGAAGGCAAAAGTTGGTGCTCAATAATTGATAGTTGCTTTATTAAAGCAACTAAAGGGGTATTTTGGTCTTTTCTCCAAATTGGAGGGTATTTTGGTCTTCTCTCCAAATATTCTCCAATTAAATTCCTTCAAAATATTATTTATCTCCACAAAAGTCTCTAATTTATTCCATAAAAATAATTCCTCAATTTTCCTCCATAAAAAAAAAATAATTGCTCAAATTTCCTTACTTAATATAACACCATAATTCAATATTCACTAAGTATCTAAATTCTCCAAAAATATTCCTTACTTACTTTCTACCCATAAAAACCATGCATACATGCTCCAAAAATGTTAAATAAAATATAAAACATAAATAGTAATTTTTCGGACCAAAAATAATACCAACTTCCGGACCGGTGGTACTATTCACAGACCGATAAACTACTATTAAAACACAGGAAAAAAAAATGGGGCGTTACAAAACTAATGTTTAATGAAATGACAGCATATTAATAAATCATGCATAAAAATCCATTACAGGCTGAAAAATATGGTCGTGAGCCCACAATGATGGAGGTGTTCACTTACACTCACACAAAGGACCACGATGGAAATACGTTTGTTGACAGACATGTGTTGGGAGTCAATGTAAGTAACAATAAAGAATATTTACATTTACTTTCTAGTCTTCTCTTACGTGTACAAGTTCAATATAATAAAGCTTGCAACTGCATTGATTAATTAATTTATCTTTTTCAGGACAATATAGCTCGCGAGCATGTTATTTCTTCTCAGGCTAGATCTGAAGTTAAGTCAAGAATTGATGAGTTAGCACTTTATCTGAAGGCCTTAGGGGGCGAAAAGAAGAGGAAAGTATATGGCATCAGATCTCAGGCATCACAGTTTTATTGCGGCTCAGCATCTGACTCTTCTTCAGCCTCCTCATGACCGCAGCCCTACCACAGTGCTGAGGAGATTAGTGCCTTATGGGCTCGTGTTGATGAGCAGGAGAGACAGTTTGCAGAGCTTAGAGCGCATGTCATGCGGATGTCCGGTTAGCATGGTGCAGGTTCGTCTTCCTCTGATCCTCTGCCTACTACAGATCGACATGTTTCTATAGCTCTACATCAGCCACTATTGTCTCCTCTCGATCCCAATGCTGCAAACGATACCTTGGTCACTCCTGCCGCCTCTACGACACATCCAACAGATACTCCTACCGATGCTACAAAATTGGATCATGCAGAAGACCGACCTCGTAAATTTTAATTTGGACTTTTTAGCTTTCTGTGATTTTTTTCATATTTTGGATAGTACATTACATTTACAATTCCATTGTTACATTGTTATTGTGTTGTGATCTTGATGATGATGCTTGTGATCTGGATGATGATGCTTGTGATTGTGATTTATATATATGTCGACTTTTAACAGGTGGAAAAAATTATGGTTTTTAATATTTTTTTTTTTTTTTGCCTGTAATCATATTTTGTGATCGGGGACCGAACTGCAACTAAATTATAACAGTTAAATTTAAATTTGTGACAAATCACCAACCAATCACTTTCAAAATTTACGACTGACACTTTCTGCAACCAATTTGCAATAAGCTTCCAAAAGGAAAACACAACAAAAATTAGCGACCGATATTGATTATTTTGCGACCGACTAATCGGTCGCTCATTTACGACCGCATAGTCAGTCCGTCGCAAAATTATTTGCGATGCCCACTTCTGCGACCGATTCATGTCTGTAACAAATCGGTCGCCGAGTCCATTTAGCGACCGATTTCTTATATTTTATCACCGATTTGTTGGTCCAATTCAGTGATTTTTTTTAGTGTATAATAGTCAAGAAAGGAGAAAAAGGCATTCAATTATAATAATTAATAAAAATTATATGCAATTCATATAATCCTCATTATCGCCTAAGAATGTAATATATATCTTGACTTGAGAGCTTATACATTCCATCATTGCATTAGAAGAAATTTTTTTTTTTTAGGCTCAAAAGAATCTAAAAAAAGTAGTCTAAGTTCATTAAACAAACTATTTATATTAGTTTAAAGAAATAGACTCATTGTTGAAGTAGCAATGAGGATTTTTAATTTTTCTCTAATCTTGTTTCTCTAGGTTTATTTCTTATATAGATAGCAATACATTCTTTGATTATTTTCACCAAGTTTTTAATTTTTTTATTATTTATTCTTTAATTTTTTAAATATAAAATTTAAATCTTTAAAAATATTTTTTCATCTCTAAATTTAATAAGGGTATCTTGGTTAATCCCAACATTTTTCTTTCCAATTCATACTTTTATATATCACTATTATTATAAATTAAAATTCCTATTTTAAATGCAAATAGAAACTCTTTGATTAATATAATAAAAATATCTTAGTGAATAATTATTAAAATATATATTTGAATTTCTGATACAATTTTTATTCACTAACATTATGAATTTCTAATATAATGGAAATTACTAAATAAAAATTATATTATGAATTCAATATATAAAAATAAATATATATTAAAATATAAATTTAAATTGAATATTTCTAAATGAATCATATTAGGATCTAATATATACTTTATAATATTTAATAATAATAATATATAAAATATTATATACGTTATATATATACACTTTCTATTCATTTATTATATAATGTAATTTTATATCAATTTTTATATATAATACTCAAAAATGTTAATTTTTATATTAATGAATAAGGATATAATAACAATGCTACTTGATTGAAAAAAATTTTCCAATGTATATTCCTTTTCATATGATTACATATACAATTGAATAATTATATATATAATATTAAATTTTAAATTTTTTTTCTATATTCTTAGTTATTTATTATATATATATATAATAAAAATTATTCTATTAATTTTTAAATAAAGAAAGTTAAAATTATACTTACTGCAAAAAGTATACATGATTGCAAACTCAATAATTCTAAATTAGCAAAAGCTTGATGTAACAAATTTTGATAGTGAAAGGCAATAAATTTTTGATAGTGAAAAGCAATTCAAACCAAACATATATATATAGTGGTATGATAGGATAAATTACTAATTCGAATGAAATTAAATTTGTAATATTAATATAATAAAAATAATAAATTGATATCATATTATAATAGGATTAAAGTCCAATTTCTAATTAGAGTTAGATTAAATTTATAATATTAATATAATAAATAAGACTAAATTATCCTTCAATCAACCAACAAAACTAAAAGTCTATAGGGGCATTTTAGGAACCCAATGACCCAATTCGTACTTATATATATATATATATATATATATATATATATATATATATATATATATATATATATATATTATAGCTACGAATACGGAAAAATAAATTTAATATTTAATATAATATCATAAATCAAATATTCATCAAATCAAATACAATATATACTAAGGTACCTTATAATATAATTGATAAAGGCATCTGGACTCAGTCTAGCAATGGGAAGTTCTCAATCTCTAGTGCTTAGAATGATGACCCATATTGAAACGACCAGAAAATTTAATTTTGTAGAATTTTCATTAAAAAACTAAATTTGTATTTCAACCAATGAGATTATACCACCTCGTATGTTATTATTGCTAAACTGGACCCGTAAACCAATTCGATTTTTCGAAAACCAAGTGAAAAACTCAAAAACTAAGCAAATTGAGCCAAATCATAGAATTAGACCAACTGGTTCGAATCGAACCAGAATGGTCTAGAAGCTCTAGAATTCTCCTTTCTTTTCTTTTGTCTTTTCTTCTTCTTCTTCCTCCAAGGTGCGACCTCCTCCTCCTCCTTCCCTCCCCATTCCAGCCACCGGAGCCGATCATGCTAGCCTCCTCGCCGTCACCTTCTCGCTGCAGCGGTTCCGATCCTCTGTCTCTCTTTCGTTCCTGCGTACCCAGCAGCCGCAGAAAACTAGCGAGCTCGTGGATGGAAATCGCGTCGCATCTCAAGTTCGATTCTCCGGCGGTCGACTCCAGCCTTCTCCTCCATCGAAGACGAGTGCTGAACACGGGTGAGCTGGAGCCGTTTATCTTGGAATTCTTCAGATGCAGCGATGATAGTGGTATTAGACCACTGCCAAACCCGTTCCGGCCAATTAGAGGACTGGTCTCACTAGACTAACACTAGAAATGGAATCCTTGGTGAATTTTGAGACGAATGGTATGATCGTTGCAAATTTCTGGGCAATTTTGCTTTTTTCGGCCACCGTGTACGGTGGCGACGGTGGCAGTCCGGCAACACTCTGGCGAGGCATCAAGAGACAGAATCTTCCTCTCCTCTCGTGGATCCTGGAATCGTCACCTGAATTTCGATTGGTACGCCTTAAGTTCTATTTCCCGATTTGTGTTATAAATTTGAAATTTAAATTTATGGGTTAATTTAGTTAATTTCGAATAGATATTTAATCGAAGGACTTTGAAATATTAGGTTGGAAGCTTGTGAATTTAATTGGGGGATTTTTAGGAGAATTCGAACTTAGGATTTACTTGTTAGAAATTGTGATTATATTAGGTTGAGTACGTAATTAAAAATCACTATTCAACCTAACTAAATACATTTAATGTTGAAAATCTAGAACATAAGTCATTTTGGAATAATTGTCATAAATTGAAACGTGAAGGACGAATCGGAATTAATTAGTTAGATAATTAGATGATCGAATCTAAATAAATAGTAGTTATAAATAGTTATTGTTAAAATGAGTTTTAACAACTTAACAATTTAATTACCATAAAGTTATTAATTTGGTCAGCTTATGATTTAACAAATAATCTTATATGAGTGAGTATTGTTGGAACAGATTGAAAGTCGTTATATTTATAAACTTATGGTATAGTTGGGTGTTAATACTGATATTTAAGGAGGATGAGAATAAAGCTGATTGATTGCCCAACGGATGGGCTGTGTGTATTGATTGATAAATATATAATAATATTGTGTTATCTAAACAGGTGGATAATCCAATTTTTTGGGGAAATGCTATCAAAATTTCAGTAGAACCTAGGCTACACATAATTAATAAGTTTATTTAGATTAATACTATAACTTGATATATAATAAATAAAGTGCTCTAATTATGTTATTATCATGATTATTCATTTAATTATTCAATTATTTATTTATTTCATCATTGTTGTTTATTGTTAATTTTTATTTATTTAGTTATTTGCATTTGAGAATGGATGTCTAATTGTGCATTGCATTACGATGTTCAACTGATCAATATGTCTGCATTTAATTGCAATGTTTGATTAATTGTGTTGTGATAATGATATGCTTTGTTTGTGTGGAATTGGGATGAAGTGGGTCACCATGGGTTTGTGAGACCGTTACCATTATATGGATCCTGATTATGATTACCTTTACCGTTTACCGTTACCATTATATGGATCCTGATTATAATTACCGTTAGCCGGATAAATGGGAGATCGGGCCCCGTGTGCACCTACCGTTAACCACAGGATGGCCACTTGTTGTTGCGCACCTGATAATCTAGATTTAATTGTAGCCCACAGGGTGGCCTCCTGTTGTGAGCACCTGATGATCTAGATTGGATGGAGACCACCGGGTTGCCTCCTGTTGGTATATAAAAAAAAAAAAAAAGAGAGAGAGAGAGAGAGAGATTGAAAAAATAATGAAAGGACTGGTTATGTGAGGATTATACCGGTCGGCCAGAATGGGGGATTGGCTCCCAGGTGCACACGTGAGTTGATGAGCCATGTGGGAGGACGGCTCATCGGGGTTTCGGTGACGCCACTGACTAATTTCCACGTGATGTGATTATGTGAAGATGTTAATAATTGTAGGTGCTGGTGATATGACATTTGTGTGACTGGCTGCGTGAGCATATAACTAATCAGATGACTAGATTGAAATATTTATACATTTGCAATAAGTATTACTTCTTAGAAGGCTCACATATCTTGTTTAATTTTTCAGGAAGTAAGTTTCTCTTTAATTCGGTTAAGTTATGTTCTTTCGCCGCAGGACTAGAAGAAAATTTTCCTAATTCCATAATTATTTTACTATGTAATTATATGTATAAAAAATTATGTATACCAAATAGTTAGTGACTCCGCAGTTGTAGAATTTGCGTACAATTAGTCGTGTATTAACATAGACGATATAATTCTGTGAGTCCATATTAAAAATGTGATGTATTGTTAATTGGGCCCGAACTGGGGAATGTTGTAGCTGATAAATTTGGGCCGAGATTTAATAAAATCTTGAGGTTTATTTTTCTATAAATATGGGCTGAATATTTAAAATTATATGAGATAGTAAATTTTTAGTGTTTCAGGCTTACTACAAGTGTCGGGGGCCTTAAGCTTACCTGAGCCCTAGTGCCCGTCCAGCCATAGAATCAGGTCGTGACACATATCCACTGTGAATGAATGTCAATCAAACACTCAAATCAGTGTGTTGAATGCCTGTCGCATATCGATTTCATATCGTGGCTGTATAGCACATATCAGTTATTAGTAGCATATCCACTCTTTCTTTGTAATGCCTCCCCAATCGATCTGACTTGCTCATTAATGTGCAACACATATGCTTTGATTTTGGCAAAACCCATGACTTCTAATATATCAACTAATTATATCCATTGGCAATATATTGACAAAACAAAGAAGCAAAATATACGGAGCAATATATATGCAATTGGTTGCAAAATATAAACTCTAGGTTTACCAAATTAAATCATATACTAATTAGAATAGGATTAAACTATTTTTATTGTTGATAAAATATCAATAAAATTAAAATTTTTCTAATTACAATAAGACTAAATTATCTATAATAATATTTTTAATCAATTAAAGTATGTAGGGGCGTTTTAGGAACCCAATGTACCCTCATTCGTACTTTCATATATACTAGTCTTTTGTGTGATGTGCGTTGCACGTTAACCATACTCGTCATATACTAATTATTTTTATCTATATAATATTAAAGCATAAATTTTATTTAGATTAAAATAAATACAAGTTGTTAATTTGTATTATATTTTACCGTACAAACTACTCGCAATGCTACTTCTTATGTACTAATTCTATTTTTATATAATGAAGTGGTCTTGGAATAAAGTTAAACTCAATCATTAGACCTAATTCTTTAGTCCCTAATTTATAAATGCAATTTTTAAAACCCTAATAGGTGCCCAAAATAAAATCAAGTTACCACTCAATCTTCAACCCTAGCATCAATCCCAAATTAATATCTATATACAATTATAATGAAAAATAATAATAAATTATTTTTAGTGTTAGGTAAAAGAAATGAAACGAGAGGATGATTTGAATTAATAATAAAAATCACTTTGGCTATGGTAGCCGTGTTATTTACTCAATGTATCAAAGAAAGGAACATATGCACATACAAATAAATTTTTAAAACCCTAGAAAGTGACCCAAACAGAACTATGTAGAGTTTTTTTTTTAGTTTTCTAAACACTATTTTCTTTTAAATCAAATAGATTTAGGATGTAAGAGAAAAGAATATCAAGAAAATTAGAAAATTAAAAATGTTTAATCACCAATAGACCAATATTTATTGCAAAGGGGATATAAATCTCCTACTAAAGTAGAATGATAGTAGTTACAAATTATTAAGTAACGAAAAAGAAAATAAAAAATTATTATTAAGAATAAAACTCTTTCAAAACTCACCTAATAAAAAAAATATTTCAATGTATATAGATATATAAATATATCAGTAAAATATTTTTAAATTAAAAATCAATTTTTTGTCAAGTTTAATTATGTAAATTTTATTTGAAAACTTACTTTTTAAAAAATATATCTAATGAAATCTTACAAACATAAAGAAAAAATATTAATAAAAATAATTTTCTTTTTCTTTTTTTTTCTCTCCTAAATAAAATATTATATATATTCTATTTAAAAATTTATTTTTTAAAAAATACATCTAATCAAATCATACAAATGTAAAGAAAAAAATAATATTAATAAAAGGAATATATTTTCTTTATTTTTTTATCTACATCCTAAAAGAATTAAATATTTAATAAATCAAATATACATATATAAATATAAAAAATAAATTTAGTAAAGATAAAATTTATATTTTTAAATGCTTAATTATCTATATATATTTATCTAAAAAATAATTTTTTAAATTCATTAGGAGGCCTTATGGATTGAAATAATATTGGCGGGCTACACAATAAGGAATAACCCTCCATTCACCAAATTGGTGAAAACACTTATAGTTGAAAGGATTCAAACTCGAAACCTCTCACTCCTCACATAATGAAAAGACTATCAGACCATACATGATTGACTTAAAAAATAATTTTTATAAATATATTCTAATAAAATATAATTTTCTAATTGGCTATAACTAATGTTATTTTAGAATATCTTAAATTTCATTAAGGGCGCTGTTAAAAATCCCTTTATTCCCCTTTCCACTTTTATATATAGTATAGATAGATTATAGATAGATAAATAGATTATTATAATATTATATGAATATGAGGAAAAATTGGATAATAATAATAATAATAATAATTAATTTATTACCCAAAAATCTCTCTCTATAAAATTCCAACAATTCACTAATGTCATATATTTTTTATTGTTATTTTTTTGGGCTGGATTTTTTTTTTCATTTATAAAATATATTTTTTCTTTTATTATAATTAGAATGGTTTGTATTTGAAATTTAATTTCCAATTTCCCATATTAAGGGGCGCGCAATTTGATAATTAGGGGGGGGGGGGGGGAATTAAGAAGGTGAAATCTGAAATTTGTGGCTCTGTGTTACATTCAAAGGCAACTGACCATTAATCAAATTACCCTTTTATCCTTTTCTTACAATCTCAAGCCCACACAAAAAGTCTTTCTCTACGTTATACATGGCCCCGCATCTCAGCTTTTTTACAATTAAAATAGTGTCGTGAATTGGAACGAATCGTGCCGTCTATCATGTTCCATCTCTCAATTCTCAGAGTAGGTTAGTAGTTGGAGAAGCCTGTATTATCTTCTTTGTTGCTTTATGGAATATAATATTACATGAGACGACGGGGTTTTTACCTATTCTAAAGATGTTTTTTTTTAGTTGTTTTGTGGGATGTAATAGCACCTTCGTTTAGAAAAAGAAAGATGTCCTTTGTGTAATATAACATTCTAAACATGTGTTTTGTGTAATATGACGGGGTTTTGACCAATTCTAAACATTTGTTTGGTGTAATATAACGGGGTTTTGACCAACTCTAGAACATGTGGTTTGCTGCTTCATGGAATATAAAATCACCTTTGTTTAAACAAAGAAGGGTCTTCGTAAAGATGTGTTGCTTTCTGGAAAGTGGACAATAGGTAAACTCAGAAGATAAAGTAATATGAATTTACTCACACTTGGATTAATCACTTCTCAATTGTCAATACTAAGTAATTAGCAGGCTAACTTTTTATTTTCATAACATTTGATATTTTAGGTTTGTCTGCTCATCTCCTCTCTTGGCTTTGGGTCCCCTGTTTCTGCAGCAGCTGTATCAGCTCTATTCTTGTTCTCTCATGTCTTAGAGGTTTTCTTGGATTTTGAGTATAAAGTATACATATCTTTCTTTGTAGCTGTTTTGGTGTTTGCTTGTATGTTGTGTGATTTGATCTCTTTTCTTGGGTGCAGATTGCCCTTCTCATTCAAATTGTGAGATTGGTCTGCTCTACCTTTGCAGAAATAACATTGCTTGAAGAGTCTAATTAGGGCCAGGCCTAGGACCAAAAAAATAGAGACAAGATGAGACATGGAATTTCACATAAAGATTGACAGGAAATTGGTGCTTCACTTCAAACAACACTGCATGAAAATAATAATAGGCCAGAATGTACTTGGGCATGACAGAGTGGGCAATCGTGAATATCTCTTATTACTGTTTTTACTATTATGGGGCAGAACTGGGAGTAGACATAGATGGAAGGTGGTGGGAATGCTTTATATACTTATTTGCACTAATAGCAGTATGGATGGAAGTATTTGGGGAGGATCATAGAACAGTGATGCGAACTATGGGTATTTTGGTGTTTTGGTGGCGACATAATCAAGGGATTGCTACTCTGCTTCTAATTATTGTTTGCTGGTTCTATTCCCAGATCCTTTCAGAGTTCGTGTTTTTCCACTATCAGCGCCTGCAGCCCCAAGACCACGAGAAGAATTATACTGTTACTGATCTCAATGAAGAAACAGAGGAATCACTTGAAAGAAAAGAGAGGCAATTCTTGAAGTCCCATCAAGAAAAGGAAACAGATATTAATTTTATGGTTTTAGATTTGCTATATCTGGTTATGTGTCTTGTCTTTCTAAAGTCATTAGAGATCAGGAAGGTACAAAATTACTTGCTTATTTTGAAAACAATCAGGCGTCATATGTTCATGATTTTATATATGGACATACTGATTGCATCTCTCAAATTTGTGGAAGCGGTAATCATCGGGGAATGTTCTGCTGATACTAGAATAAAGGCACCGCCTTTTGATTACTCCAACTTGCAGAATTCTAGCATTGGTATTGGGGAAACTTCATTTCTTGAGAACATTTTGCCTTTTTCTGATGTGCTTGAATGTCATGAAGAGAAGCAATTCCAGCAAGGGCAGATACCTGTAGAGTCATCAATTGAAAGGCGTGCAATCCTTGCCCAGGTGAGTCTAGAAATTTAAAAAGTTTATTAGAGTCTATTCATATAGATGTGCATTTTGATGAACTCTATGGATTTTGATTTGTGTTTCTAAGTGAAAAATATAAAAGAAAAGCACTAACATGAAGTTCAAATAAATTTTCATTTCAAATGGCTACCCATCCAAATGGAGTTGCTCTTGAATAACCATTTTGAATTGTTTGGCAGGCTACTAAATGTGCAAGACCAGACATCAAAAATTGGCAAAAGGGTGATCTTTTAGGGCGCGGATCATATGGACTTGTTTATGAAGGATTCGCTTCCCAAGGGTTCTTTTTCGCTGCAAAGGAAGTTAGGTTTTTAAGTGAAGGTTCACTTACAAAGATTGAGCACGAGATTAGATTACTAAGTGAATTGAATCATGAGCATATAGTTCAATATTATGGCTCAGAAAAGGTTGATTCAACTCTGTATGTGTTTCTTGAGCTTGTAAGCAAAGGTTCTCTCGAGAATCTTTATAAGAAATTCTCACTTGAAGATTCTCAAGTCTCTCGTTACACAAGACACATTTTGCAAGGTTTAAAGTATCTTCACGACAAAAACATTATTCACAGAGATATTAAATGTGCAAATATATTGGTTGATGTAAGTGGACATGTGAAACTTGCAGACTTTGGATTGGCGAAAGTAATTGAATCGAGTGGTCTTATTAGGTCTAGCTGGGGGACACCATGGTGGATGGCTCCTGAAGTTGTTAATTCAAGGAAAGGATATGGAGTTCAAGCTGATATATGGAGCCTGGGATGCACTGTGTTAGAGATGTTGACTCGTCAGCGTCCATATCCTACTCTGGAATTCCAGCAAGCATTGTTTAAAATTGGAAAAGGTGAGTTACCCTCAATTCCTGATTCTCTCACCTCTAATTCTAGAGATTTTATTCTACAATGTTTGCAAGTTAATCCAAATGATCGTCCCACAACTGCTCAATTGTTAGCCCATCCTTTTGTAAAGGAGGTGGAAGGCCATCTATGATCCTTAACACTTCAATTTTAAGGGTGTCTATCATTTTTCTAACTTAATATGTCTTGTGCTAATTTTTTCTATTCGAATGTCTTTACAATGCATTCAAATTATGTGGGACATTTTTATGATTGGTTTTATTGTTCTAAGTTGAGATGATTTTCCTTAATTTTGTGTGAGAGCTGATAACCAAGTTTAGCTTATTAGCTATTGAGATACACTTGAAAGGCATGTGAATCTATTATGAGATGTGAATTCAGTAAGTAAACTACTAGCATAGTGGTTATCAAACATGTTATTACATTCTCAAGGGTTAAATAGCAATGGAAAAATTACAGCACGACCCCGTGATTTATGAAATACGATTAGTTTGTCCCTATTTTGTTTAGAGTATACCAATTTGTCTATATGTTTTGCTTCCATTATATTACTAGGTTCTTTTGTTCATTTTCTATATCTTTTCCGTTAATTCAAGAAGAGAACACAGAGGTCAAAGGAGATATACTAAAATATTATACCAAAAAAATTATAGTACGGTCCTTATAGTTTGAAAAATACAACTAGTCTGTTTCTATATTTTTAAAAATAAAAAGGTATTTTTGTCATTTCATAAGGTACTTAACATTAAAAAATGCAAAAATTGGATGGAAGGACCTTATAGTCTAATGGAAGTAAAATATAAAGATGTTTTAATATATTTTAAAAAAAGACAGAGACGAACTAGTTGCATTTCATAAATCATAGGGATCGTACTATAATTAATTCATAATTAATTCGTCCCTGAGGTCTGACTAAACTAACTAAGTCATCACTGCAATTTGACAATATTAATAGTCCCCGAGGTTTACCTCCGTCAAACCACTTGGTCCTTCCGTCCATTTTCTCCAGATTTTTCCATTAAAACCTTTAAAAAAGACTAAAATACCCTGACATATAAGAATGGAAAGTAATTAATTCGTCCTTGAAATTTGACCAAACTAACTAAGTCATCCTTGCAGTTTAGCAATATTAATTAATGATCAATGAGGTTTATCTCAGTCAAACCATTTGGTCATTCTGCTTCTTTTCTGCTGATTTTTCTGTTAAAACCTGAAAAAAAAAAGACTAAAATATCATTACACTTAAGAAGAAAAAAACTAAACTAACCTAGGTTATTTGCTTTATAACGGAATGACAATTGAGTCTTATTAAATTTACAACTGGAATTCTGCAAAAACAATGATTTATTTTTATTTTCTAAAATATTCTTACTATTCTTATGTTCCTACTTTCATTTCATTAGTTGTAGTTTGTAACGAAATATATAAAATAACTTGTTCTCTTGAATATTGTACCTAAAATTAAATTCCTATTATTTTTATTGAAATTAACTTGATGTATATTTTTTTTTTATCTTTTTATTAGTGGCTCAAGACAGTAAAATGACACAATATATCGATCATTTTTTTTTTTTTAGGTGAATCAAATAATCAATATATATCCTGACTCTTTATTTCCCTCCACGACAAATGAAAATTCTAACCTAGGTTATTTTAGTCTCTTTCTTCTTAAATGTTAGAGTATTTTAGTCTTTTTTTTTTAAGGTTTTAATGAAAAAATATGGAGAAAATGAACGGAATAACCAAATAATTTGATGGAGGTAAATCTCAGAGATTATTTATTAATATTGTTCAACTGTGGGTTTAATTAGTTAGTTTGGTCAAACTCCAGGGATGAATTAAGTATTTACCCTTCTTAAGTGTGAGGGTATTTTTTAATGATTTTAATGGAAAAATTTAAAGAAAATAGACGGAAGGACCAAGTAATTTGACAAAGATAAACTTTGGGGATCATTAATTAATATTATCAAACTGCAGGGATGATTTAGTTAGTTTGGTCAAACCTCAAGGACGAATTAATTATTTTCCTGAATTTTTCTAATAGCAATTTATTTACCCAAAAATATAATTAATGAATCCATTAAGTCTCTTAAGTATGAATAATATGTATGTGTATGCATGTATATGTATATAAGTTTTAGTAGAGACTTTAATAGAGGCTGAAGAGAGTTAAGAGATGTATAATAGAAATATAAATTTAATTGCAAAGGAAGTAAAACTTATTAGGTTTTTTATATTTATAATAGATAATGTGAGTTAATATAAGTTATAACGCTTATACCTAGAACCAAATTTAATGAAGTCTGGTTTGTTACTTTAAAAAAATTAAAAAAAAAAAAAAAAAATTGGTTGGTTACAAATGAAAATATAGAAAGATTGATGAATTGGTAGCTTAGCTAACCAAGATAAGATCACATTAATTGTGGTGGGGCCCATTTGTATCAAACAAACCAATTATAACATTAATTATGGTGGGGCCTATTAGTATCTGACAAACCAATTATAAAGAACACAAGCCATGACCAAAGGATAGGGATCACCGCAATTCGGTTCAAATTGGAATCGAATTGAAAACTAACTAGTCAAAAAAGAGCATTAAACTGTGGTAAATGGTTCTTGGTTCTGAGCTATCACCGAAATTGTGTAGTAAGATTCAATTTTAAACACTGAAATGGTCGATTTTGGTTTGAAACAGATAGTTTTGATTTGAAAATCTTAAAAAATATATTCTTTAAAAAACTCCCAACTTGTATTTTTATTTTATTACAATTGTCTGAAATAAATTTCAAAAATTTCTATTCAATTGGTTTAGTGCTTTTGAATAGTAATATTTTTTATTATTATATATTCAAGCTACGTGAAAAAAGAATTTTAAAAGTTTAAAATAAATTATCTAATTTTAGTTTCAAACTAGAATAAAACTAGAACTGTTGGCTCCAAAACCGTATTAATCGTTTAAAATCGGCAGTTTTAATCTAACTCGGTAATTCTAGAACTGTGATCATGCCTGCCGTAAGAGAGAGAGATGGGAAGCGGATTTCATGTTATCGTTTGATTTCCTTTCATTTTTCATACTCTCTCATCATCCCAAATATCTATTAGTCCTAAATTTACTTACTTAACCGTGAGTTATTTTTTAATACATAAATTCACCTATGTATTTTGCACAAAAAATCATGTGACAACCTCGATTTTTGTTTTAACCTATTGAACACTTCAATTTATAAAATTAGATCAATTAAACACTTGATTGGAAAATTAAAAAATGTAAAATTATTGTTCTAAAAGTTGAATTAACCACATATCAAATTAATATTTTGCATGTAAAAGCCAAAAAATTTTAAAATTTACTATTTTTAATAAGGAGGTATGAAATTATTGCAACAAGTGAAGTTCAAAATGTCTTAAGGTCAATTTTATAATTTAGGTGTCATAAAATTTTTTTGTCAAAGTTCAAAGATTAAACGATGTACTCGACTTTTAATCATCATATAGTTACCAAATACAAAATACCAACAGATTGTACACCCATACCAAAATCTCGACAACTACATTTCCATAGTGATTCATTGTAAGATCTAATTTTATTTGAATGATCTATAATTTCAGCCGGATTATCATCGGAAAATTTCTTTCAAGATGCTTATAATGGAACCAAGTATTAGAATCCTATTTTCGATTCTTTACCCACCAATGTAGATGGCAGTGCCAATAGACCCTTTGATCTTGCATGAGGTAATTAATAGCTTAATTGAACTAAATACATAAATTTACTCCTAAATATCGCAACTTTAACCTTGTGACATCTTAAATTTTGCGGATGACTTATAATGCACTTAAACTTGTAAATTTTAATAATATTACACACATTTCGATATTAATATCAATTATTTTTGTGATTTTTGATTTTTATTTGTAAAATATTGACTTGATATAGTTAGCATGACTTTTGAAACAATAATTTTTATAAATTTCAACTTTTTAATGAGTGTTTAATTGATCTAATTTTATAAATTGAAGTGTTTAATAAAATAATTTTGAAAATTAAAGTGTTTTTATAAATATATTTTTATAAGTTGAAGTGTTTAATAGACCAAAATAAAAGTTGAGAGTGACACAAGATTATATTAAGAAAATTCAGAGGTAAATTTATGTATCTTGCTGCTTAATTGAGAATTGAATTTCTATTTGATGCCATTGTCTATGTATTAACTCATGCTAGGTTAATGTCCCCAACAGTTATAAACCAATTACTGATAACCTTAATTTTGAACAAAAGGCTACGAAAAGAGAGGACAAATAGACCAAAATCTGAACCTCAATAGACCGGAACTTCTGGTTACACAACTAGGAAAATTAACTACCAGAATTAATCTTTTATTTTGAAATTTAAGATTTGCCTCTAAGGTTGTGTTCTGTAATAATTTTTTAAGGAGTTTTTATCAAAAAGCTAAATGCTAATTTTTATAGTGTTTAGTGATATAAGGTTTGAATTAACTTTTAGATGTTAAAGTAACGTTTTATAAAAGTTAACGCATGTAACATTTAGCTTTTAGAGTTTTATAAAAACTACTCAAACAGCTAATTTTGCAAACAAACCCTAAAACAAAACATACTGCCTTATAAGTAGCTGTAGCTGCAAAGCTAGGATTTAAATTTAAGGGCTGCAAAAATTGAACATATAAGTTAAGGTGACAAAACAGTAAAGACATGTTATATTTTCTTCGATGACCAAGATTTGACCCTAGCCAAAAGCAAACCATTTTTCATCTTTTTTTTTTTTTTTTTTTTTTTTTTTTTTTTTTTTTTTTTTAAAAAAAAGAGTGGGAGGGGGCAATTGCCAGGTAGCTTCGCCCCAGTTTATAAATTTGATTAGAATAAGGTTTTTAATTCTAAATCCTAATATACTTGGGACTATCCTTAAAAGCCTGCTAGAATAAATTCCTGAATAGCAAATAACTAAATCGTAATATAAAAAGGGATATTCTAAATAACATACTAAAACATAGAAGAACAATAACTTCCTTTTGAAACTTATACTTCTGCATCAGTCACAAAAATTACCATATTTCTATTTGTTCCCAATATTATTGAGTTTTGAATTTTGTAAAGATATATCAAATAAATTCCTATTTCCATTTTCTTTTTGTTTTTAGTTTTGATATCAGGAGATTGGATTTCCAATTCGATAAAAAGCTACTTTGTAAGGTATATTATTTATATTAATCACTACTACCTCTGTTCTATAATATTTGTCACATTTAAAATTTTATGTCTCTAAAGAAAACCATTAAATTTATCTAAGTTACAATAAATTATTAAATAAATTGACTATATTATATTTAATTTAATATTAATTCTCTAAGAAAACCATTAAATTGGAGTAATAATTATTGATTATATATAAAGGTAAACATTAAAAAATTTTTTTTATTACTCTTTAAAATAATAAATGTGATAAATATTATAAAATAAACTATTTTATCAAATGTATTAAATATTATTGGAGGAGGTAGAATAACACATCATTATTGGTTTTCATAAAATGGATTTGTTTCCTAAGTCCTTTTTCTAAGATTTCATGCGAAGCAGCAACGATACGGAGAAGAGTGGGCGTGAGTGATTCACTACTGCTTGTGGCATTTTATATTTTTCTAAATTCCTTTAATTATTGAATAAGTTATAGGCTTGACACTTCATCAGCTAGCTACACACCAATCGCAGTCAGCAGTACGTAACATCGCAACCTTGTTATTTTGTTTTATTCTAATCGTGTTAAATTACCGAGGTGTATCCATATTGGACATGGACACTCCTGGGACGGTATGTGTCTTAACATTTTAATAAACGTATCCTAATTATTTATTTTATTTTATTAATTTCGTACACTTTAAAAACACATCTAAGATATTTTGAGACCATTTATTAAACATTTTAAATACGTTTAAAATTTTTATTAGACTTTTAAATAAATTTATTAATAAAAATTTTAAAATTATTGTCGTAAATATATATTTGCAATTATTAGTAGCTAAAATAAGAAATTAAAAGAAACATAAAAGAATGAAAAAATCTATCTTGTAAAATACAATTTTTAATTTATTATATATCTATTATTACCGAATTCAAAAACTAATTCACAAAGTTAATTTGAAATTAGTAATTTACAAGACTTGTATGAAAAAAGAGTCGGACAGTACTGCATTGCACAAACTGAAATATGGAATATAGTCAAAGGTTAATTTGTTCTCTTTTCAAGATATTGAAATTCTTTAAATTGTCAATTTCGAGATGCTATAATTTTCAAATGATGATGTTAAATTTGAGATTTAACTAATTATATGGAAATAAGAATTTAAATATTTTTAATTTTATACTAGTATTATTATTATAAATGATTGTTTACTTATTTGAATTATTAATAAATTATACTTATTTATCGCAGTGTGTTGATATCCTACTTTTTAAAAAATATAGTGTCCCATATTCGTATCATGTCATGTCTCATATCCTTTGTCCCTTGTCCGTGTCTATGCAACCGACGGTGTAACAGTTAGTTTTTGATATGTTTTAGCTAATGGATTCTTAGCTCAGTTTTGTATATAAGAGACCAAACTTAACTCCGTAATATTCATTGATAAGTAATACTTTCTTCTTCTCATCTGTTAGAACTTGTTATAGTTCTTTTACGGTTTGATTACTTGAATTGTTTATAAACTGATCACCAGTTTCTTAATATGGTATCAGAGCTTAGTCTCAAATTTGATCACTGCTTTCTTTACACCTCCTTACTAGTTCTTAAGATTACTCATAATTTCTATCTCTCTTCTTCAATTAGATTTTTAGCATTATCACTAGTCAAAAATAGCAAGGGTTACTGAAAACCTAAATTCAAGCGAGAATATGGCCAGATCCAATGGAGACGCTATTAATGATGCATTAACCCTAGCCAATTTAGATCATCCAAGTCTGAAATTGGTAAGTGCACCTCTAACTGGTCGAAATTATCTCACTTGGAGTAGATCGGTAATGGTTGCTGTTAGAGGCAAAGACAAGATAGGATTAATTGATAGGAAACTTGAAAAACCTCCTCTAATTTCCCCATGGTATGATAAGTGGATGAGGACAAGTTCTATGATTTTCTCTTAGATACTAAATTCGATTTTAAAAGACGTAGTAGAATCTTTTCTGTATACATCTAGTTCAATAGAACTTTGGTCAGAATTGGCTCATAGATATGGCCTGCTTCCATTTTTTATCTGGTTCACATTGACTTATAGGGCCCATATAGGGTTAAATCCATTACTGGTGCAAGATACATGGTAACTCTAGTAGATGATCACAGTAGGTATACATGGGCATGTATGGTTAATGCCAAGAGCCAAGTAAACAAAGTTTTAGTCCATTTTCTTTCCCTTATCACTGTATGATCTATAAACTCATACTATTTTTGTATCCAAAGATATGATTTTCCATGAAAATCTTTTTTCCTTTAGTATATTGAAACCTGAAATTCTGAATAGAAACTATATTATCCCAGAACTTTAATCAAGATGATGAACACCATAATTTTACCAACTACTGATATAGGTCCAACTCATGAAAGTCCACAACACACTTTAACATAGCAATAGTCACACCCTAAAACCCCCTTAAAAACTACTTCACATGAAAATTCCCTTCATCAAATTGATTTTTCTCCCATATCAACACATCACCACCCTACACAATCTTCAACAGATACATCAAATTCATCTGTAATTCCTATACACTGTGGAAATGATAAACACTTGTTCCAGCCACGACCAATACAACTCAACCTAATTAAAACCTTCAAAGGAGTAACAAACCAATCACAAAACCCATATAATTAAAAGATTTTGTAGCCATTGTACAAGTTAACAACAATAATTGTGAATGTTCTACAAATTCTATCATTATCAACACCACAACAATGACAGTGATAGTGATATATATCGATTGAAGTTGTTATTATCGTCCTTTTACAATTTAAAATATGAGAAACAATAATAACAACATATATCAAAAATTTGAGAGCACAATCAAATTTAAAAGCAAAATAATAAAAAAAATAAAAAAAGAAGAAAACCATTATGAAAAAATCTTTGAAACTAAGAGGTATATATAGATATATGTATATAGATATATAAATAAGATAAGAAAAAAAAAATCAAAAGCTCTAAAATTTTAAATTCAAAAATTCAAAAAATTTTAAAGTTTTAATTATTCAATTTTTTAGCTCGAAAAAAATAAAAAAATGTAGAAAATTTCTAAAAAAAAGGAAAAAGGAAATGCTTAAAGAAGAATATGTCAATTCAGCATTTTTAAAGATTTTTTTTACTTCAGAATTATATATATACTAGTTGTGATCTCGCGCTTTCGCGTGCAGGTATTTATAGACATATATCTTAATTTGTAAATTTAAAAAAAAAAAAGATAAACGTTTGTTTCAAAATAAAAATATCAATACAATTTATTGACTAAAAATTATAAAACTTGAGCAATTAGATTTTTTTATTCCTAACTCAACTTATTTCTTCTGACTTAAAAAATACTAAATACAATAATATATAATCTAAAAGACTTATGCACCCTGATTGTTTTTTTAAAAAAATAAGAATGAGAAGTGAAAAATAGATACATCAAACTATTGTAAATAAACCTTAATTTTTGTAAATAAAGTACCTATCATATAATAAAATAGAATAAAAAAATCAAAAATTAAGATATAGCCGTAGATAATATATGTCTCAATAATTTTTCAAATAATATAGTAATTTTTAAAAGAAAAATGTTTGATATAATTTTTTAAATGATAAAATCAACATTTAAATATAAGTGATTAGGCATTTGAATTCTTTAAGACAGTAAATTTTATTTTTTTATTTAAATTAGACTCTTAAAATTTTTTCACAAAAATATTTATTTTTTTAATTAATTTTCCTCATCCAATTCATGATACTATTTTTTGTACCAATAAAGAATTCAAATATAGATTTATGAAATATTCAAAATCACTCACCGTTACGTACCATTAAATAATAAAAAATAATAAAATCATAAATCGTATAATGGAAAATATTAAAAGGCTCTCAATCCTAATATATATATTTATAAAAACTGAGAAAAGATATAACATACCTCGATTGAAGTAGAAGAGGTGGCCATATATTTAGACTGAAGTTGCTTTTGTCACTTCACATTTTAAAAACCTGAAAAACATATAAACAAATAAATGAAGGAAGAAATTTATAAAATTTGTAGAAACAAAAGTTGAAACTTAATTCTTATTCAAAATCTGAAATACATATAAACAAATAAAGGAAGAAATTTACAAAATTTGTAGAAACAAAAGTTTGAAACTTAATTTTTCTTTCAAGAAAAGAGAAAGTGTAATGATAAATAAAGAGATAGAAAAGGATATAAATAAATTTTATTCATTTAAGTTATCAATTACTTAGGATTTAAACTATTGTGTTTAGTTAGAAATTAAACTTAATATTATTTTAATTTTATTCATTTAAGTCATCAATTAGTTAGGATTTAAATTATTGATTAGTTAGAGATTAAACCCAATTTTTTTAAAATAATAATTATCTCTAAAAAATTATCTAAATAAATAATTAAAAAGCTTTAAAAAGTAAGAAAATTTATAAAAAAATGATAAAAGAAAATTCTAAAAGGGAAGAGTGCCATGAAGAAATTTTTTTGCTTTAGAATTATATATATACTAGTCGTTATTCCACGCTTTGTACACGAGGTGTTTATATATTTTTAAATAAATATTATTATGAATTATATTATTATTTTAAAATTTTTTTAATTTATGAATAAAAATAATTGAAATATTTTACATAAATTTTTAATTATAATAATATTTTGAGCTTGTCAAAGATCAAAATATGTTTTTGTATATTCTATTTAGACATATTGTGAATTTGAATTTTAAGTTGACATAAAATTATAAAAATAAGCATTTATATGTCAAGTATGGGATACAAACAAAATTAAAAAAGAAATTAATTATATTTATCCATTAAAAACATTTAGACAATTGCAAAAACACAAGGGAAATCTTTCTCAATGTTAATACATTATATTATATGACCCTCAATATCAATTGAGGCAAATCCAAAACCCTTTTGCTGACATATGTTGTTATGAAATGAATAATCAATTGCAACTATCCTTTTTTTAAATTCTTTAAATTACAAAATACAATCTAGATTTGGGTTTTCACGGTACCAATTTAAAAAAAATAGACATATAGATAAATATATAGAGTAGATATATTTATATATATATAAGAAAAAAATTTTAAATTTTTTAAAGTTGTAATTATCTAAATGTAATTATATTGAAAATAATAGCTAAAATAACATAAAAGAATTTTCAAATTTTCAAATTGGTAATAATCTATACATACCTACTAAACTTCAAAAAAAAAAAAAATAAATAAATAAATAAATAGAAAGATGAGAGGTAGTACGTATTGAACTTTCTCTTAGCTTTCATATGATATTATTTAAATAATTATTATGCTATATTATTATTTTGAAAAAACAAATTATTGGCAATTTTATATTGAAATTCATAATAAAAATAGATTGGATAGATTTTTTTACACTCATTTTTTATTTTATCATCAGATAGATCATGCATTTAAATTCAATTAGATAGATCATGCATTTAAATTTTATTAGAAATAGAGCATAAATTTAAATTTAAGTTTTCTATAAAAAACTATGAATTAAGTTATGTTGTTAAAATTTTTAATTGTAAATGGTTATAAATATATTTAATAAGAAATAAAAATTAATTAATAAGTATATAATTTATTATAAATTATAACTAAATATAAAAATAAATTTTTTTATGTAATGAAAAATAATACAATTTAACTAGAAGAGTCTATTAATGCATTGCATTCAATAAAAAAAAAGAATTGTCATATGCTGATCTATATGTGAATCTTTTTTCACGGCGTTTCGCTCTAACTTTTGAAAAGCTCAAAGAACACCACTTTTAATGATATAATTCCCTCTATGAAGAGAGTGAAATATTTTTCAGCCATTGAATATTAATCCTTTGAGGAATTTTTATGTTATGGCTTTTATGTTGATATTTATCCTGCAGTTCCTTGAAAAATAAATTAATAAATTAATATAAAATATAAAATATAATATATATATTGATAAAAAAAATTAGCTAAATAAATTGATAGGAATTGTTTGGATCATATGATCTTAACTTTCAAATCTAAAGTTACAATAAAAACTTTCAAATTTTTATTATTTCAATCACTTAGTCATGATAAATTATTTATTTAAATAAAATTATATTTATATAAAAAGAGAACAAAAAATAAAGAAAGGGAAGATTATTGATTATTGCTATTGTCGAGGCTATTAAGCAAATATAAATTTGAATGTATAAAACTAATAGCAATAAGAAAAACACTCATCCATCATTCAAATTATGGTCGGAATTCTCGACTTCTTCCTTTAGCATTCAGATCTGTTGACTGAGGGTAATGATGCGCCAACTTCGAAGCTTCTGGAGGATAGCGAGAAGCCATAATCTATTTCTCTCAGGTTGGAAGCCAGGTAACTTAGCTGCAGATCCACGACCGACTAAAGCATGAAGCTGACTTTGTTGGGAAAATCGCTATTTTCCCGCCTTTCGGATCGGCTTTAAGCAGGAACAAATGAAAAAAAAAAATAATGATTGAGAAATTAAAGAGAATAAAGAATATGATAATTTAATGTGGAAAACTCTCCAAGTGGAGGAAAACCGCGGCCGTTGCCAAACGACAATCAAAAAAAATATTCACTATGCGGCAAATTGTTACAACCACAGTTATAAAATATTTTTCTACCTGACACTCTCAAAACACTCCAAATATTTTATACTCTAAGGGACTCCAAGAGATTTGCTCTAAATCCCTAATATAAAACATATTCAAGTGATTTTGGTGTCTTTAGAAAGCTAAACATTAGCTTCTTTTTATAACCAAACCTACCACCATCTTTTGCTCATCTCTCGACGTGGAATTGAGCAAAACCTTTTTTTTTTTTTTTTTTTTATTTTCAACAAAGGCGGCTAACAGACTTTGTTATTCAAAGTTACATCTGAAAAGAAGAATTTGAGAGCACGGACAAACATACAAGTTGCTATATTCAAAACTAAATAAATGAAAGATCATCCAAGAAAATGACAATTAAAAACTTTTATTTGTGGAAAGGATAATCAATTACACAAATAAGAAACACAAAAACAAGATTTGAATATAAAAGCTAAAGAAAATTAACCTCTAGAAATATACAATAATATCGTTCAAATCAACTATATATACTTAGATTTTAGGTTCAACTTTTTAAAAGATAACGTTTTAATTGAATTAGATTAGATTTTAAATGTTATCAATTATCGTTACTATATATTAAATATTAAATTAAAAAAATAATTATATAGGCCAATTAAAACACAAAAAAATTAAAAAAAAATTCAAAATTTTCTAAAGAAAGAAAAATGAAATTGTGATTAAAAAGAATGTCTTGAAACTTTCTCTTTATTTCGGCTTTCATATATAGATGTAGATGGATATATAAATATAGATAGATAGGTTATGTACTATCATTTTTCATAATAAACGCATATTTAATTGCATATTAGTTTAATTTTATTTTTATTAATTTAATATTTTCAATTGATTTAGAAGACTATTAACATTTCTACCATACATGAGGTTATAAGGAACAAAATAACTCGGTTAACTTTAATGAGGTTATACTTTTTTTGTTACACTACACGATAGTTTATGCGTATTTTATATCTATTAGTTGGCTCAAACCGCGTTGCATGTTGGTTGGAATCGAGGTGGCCACAGTTCCGGAATCGACAAATCCGATTCCAAAAAATCTAAAATCAGAATTGAACCGAAAATTGACAGTTCCAGTTAGTTTGAAATTGAATGATTACAGTTCCGATTCCAGTTCCTTAACGGTTCCAAATCAATGGTTCGGCCGGTTTTTCGGCGTTATAAAATCAAAAGTTAGGAAATATTTTTTTGTTAAAAATTTAAAATTGAAATATTTATAAAATAATTTTTAGAGAAAACTTGAAATAAAAATAAAAAAAGGCTTAACTTAATTTATTTATTAAAGAAAAGGCTTGAACTTTTTTTTTTAGAAAAAAAGCTTGAAATTAATTTTTTTTTAGAAAAGGCTTGAACTTAATTTTTTTTTAAATGAAAAAGATATTTATAGTAAATCCAAAAAATTAATTTTTTATAAATACCCTTAAAACTAACCGTTATATAGTTGTTAGGAGGGTTAATTTGGAAATTTCACAAAAAATATTTGAAAAAAAAGTTATTGAAACTGGGTGGAACTATTGATTCTAACCAGTTGAAAAAACTGTCGGTTCCGCCTGGTTCTTAAAACCACCGATTTACGGTTCCTAAAAAGTTAAAACTAGAACCAAAATGTAGACTCTCAGTTCCGATTCTAATTTGAACCAGTTTCAATTCCTCGTGATTTCGGTTCCCATCAATTCCGAACCGACAATTCCAATTAAAAAACCAAAAATGACCATCCCTGGGTTGGATTAACAAGTTGTGAGCCTATTACTATGGATAGAAATGGGAAGAGAGAGAGAGAGAGAGAGAGAGAGAGAGAGAGAGAGAAAGAGAGGAACAAAGCTAGAAGAGAGAAAAAGAAAGAGGAGGGAGAGAGAGAGAGAGAGAGAATGGGAGAAAGAGATTGTAAATGCTAGTACATTTGAATTGTTGTTTTGAATTTCGTATCGTTTATAATAGTGCCACCTCCTACTTATAGGAGTAAGAAGAGTGTACCCCAAATGAATATTCTAGAAGATCTAGTCTTTTGTTATGTATACAATTTTTATAATTCCTATAGTATCTGCAATTTGTACAATATTTACATTTGTGGGTCTTTAGGCCCAAGGGGCCTTGTTAACATATTGTTAGTCATTTTCTTCTTGGGTCTTGCTGTGTGGGCCGTTTACTTGGGCTTAATTTTAAGACTGGTGTCAATACTTCCCTATCCCAAAAAAAAAAAAAAAAAGAATTAGAACTGTCTTTTTATGTAGATCGAGGATCCATAGTTAATATTGTATATCAAAACGCTCAGTCGAATTTATGCTGAGTAATTGAATAGGGCAAGTGAAAGGGAATGGGGAATTCATTAAAATAAAAGAAAGGAAAATTAAGGGAGGTTCATTAAATATTTTATTCTTTCTTATTTAGAAGAAAATCAGAGATAAAAGAGATAATATGAGTTACATATCACTGTAAAATAAAAAAAAGAGCTTAACGTTAATAGAAAGGAAAAAAAAAAAAAAAAAAAATAGAACTAAGCAATTAGAGACTTTATTTTTGAAATCCCTTTCAGAAAAAAGTCTATATTTGAAATCCAAAGAGAATTTCTATCGTTGCAAACAAATTTGAAGAAGAATTGCTTGTTTGAGGGAAAAAGCTAAGAAAGAAGATGCATTTCTTAGAAAATAGGTAAGGGAATCACTAACCTTCAAGTATTATTTATTATCTGGAAGGTCTATGTCAATTTAGTTCCTACTTTTTTTTTTTTTTTTTTGAAATTTTCCTTCTCTCTTTTTGATTCCTCCTTGAACTATTTGTTTTGTATGGGTGTTACCAAATATGCAAGGTAAGGGATCACATTTTTTTTTGGTAACTATCAAAAAATGAATAAGAGACAGTTTCTAATATTTTAGTCGTCGAGTATTTGATTTTATAGCATATCATATTTAATGTAAAATTTAAATTTTTAATATTTACTTTCACTTATAAGAATTTCCAACATACAAATATTAAACTACAAGAAAGTAAAACAAAAAAAGAATTTTTATATCTTATATTGCAATAACATTGATAAACATTCTAATGAATCTAACTTTTCTTTTATCTATCTATATTTTCTATAAGCATTTGGGTATTGGCTATGATAGCAAATATAAACGCATTGTAAATTTTCATAATTAGTCCTTATTCTATTTATCCCCTAAAAGAAGAGTTGGGAGGGAAAGAAGAAAAGCTTTTGCTGCCAAAATTCTTCTCCCTGGGACTCCATTGCACCAGCATTAGTACTTGCAATTTCCATAACCTGGAATAAAAAATTAAAAAATAAAAATTTTCAGCAATCAGCCTTTGAAAGAACACATGAATGCACTAATAATATATACAAAATAATATAAGGAAATTAATGGGAGAATTATGTTAAAACCTAAATGCTTAAAATACAAACTATACCGTTGGTGTTTTGTAGTCAAAGCAATTAGAGTTTAAATAAATTAATGATCTCATAAATCTTGAATCTTAAGTGTGAATTTATGCTAACGTAAAGTTTAGAAGGCAACTGATATGTATTGATGGATTAGTTTTTTTTTTTAATTTTTATATATACATGTATAAAAGAGGTCTGATGAACTGAAATAACATTGTGAACTACACAATAAGAGTAATTTTTTTTTAAGTGGAGGGAATTCGAATTCGAGAGTTTTTGCTCTCTTTATTCTCTATAAGATGTAGAAAGATCAACTAGATCACAACTTGAGACTTTCCAGTCCCTTTATCTTCTACAAGATATATGAAAACGAACCATACCACATTTGATTGGCTATTGATTGATTAGTTAAATTAACTAAGATTATAGCTAGGTAATAATGAGCCTAAACATTTCCAAAAAATAATTTAATAAAAAATTTGTGCCCTAAAAATTCATTGTCACTAGAATTATGATTAAAAAATATAACTACTATTTTTACTCTCACGTGCCATTAAGCTAAATTAGAAATTTCCTAAAGGGGAAATAAAATTGAATTTCCAATCATTTTCTCTTAGGGGCAGTGATGTAACTAAGATCTAGTAGACGCAGTTCTCAACTCAAAACTCAAACTGGAATGTAATAGAAATACAAAGCCCAAATTTTGATTTCAACTCAATCAATTTTTAATTCATATACAATCAGTTCTAACTATGATTTACAAAATCAGTAACCCTAAATTAACGAATAAAGGTTTCATACAAAAACTTACTTGGATCCAAGCTGCTAATAGCCCCAGTTTGTTCAAAATCACAATCATAATCATTCTTTCCCATGGCTTGATAGTAAGCATTCATAGCAAAAGCAGCATGTGCCCTAACTGTGTTAGGCATAAAGCACTCACCCCCGCTTTTAATAGGTCCACAGTCCACTCCCATACCACACACATAATCAATATTTCTCTGCAGAGCCTCCACATCTGCTCCTGTTTTAGGAAGGCACCACCGTTTCCCTGGTGGCCCGGCAGGCGCTGAACTCCTAGGTGCAGCCACTGGCACCGGACTCCGGTGCCTTGGAATCGATGAACTAGCCTGAGAAGATCAATCAACCAATCAACCAGTTAATAATCATACATAAACATTTTATCACAAACAATAATAAAAACATTAGCTTTGGATTAATCATACTAATGGTATTTGAATTTATCAATTAATTTTTGACAATAAGGTCATATAATTTTAATCTTATTTCAGATTTTGAAATAAAATTAAATTATGCGACCTAAATACAATGTGACTACATTGAAATTAATTGATAATTTCAACTACCGTTTATATAATTAAGTCTAATAATTCTTCTAAAATATTAATATCAATATTAACAAACAAATTAAGCATAGTTTCACCATGATTAAAAACAATTAGAAGGCCGATTGTAACTATTAACAAATATGTAACGTGGTGTTTTTCGGCGGCGGCAGCTACCGTGGACCGGAGGATTCCGATATTGTAAACTGGAGTCATATCAGCCTCGAACAGTCCGAAATTTCGCTCGCATGCAGGTCCTGGCTTGAGATTTTCATTAAAGAGAGCAAAAATGTAAGTCTCAAACGTACGGTTGGGCATAAGAGGAGTGCCTGAACCAGACATTACATGTTGGATAAGATTGCCATTATATTGAGCTGCACTTTCTGCATTTACACCAACTTGTGATGAATCTCCATTTGACGGCCAGCCAGTTTCAGCTATAACTATATCAATGTCAGTGAAACCAAGAAGTTTCATAGCTGAATAGACTGCATCAAGTTGACCATCTAACATATTTGTATAAAGGAGTTTAGTGTTTTGATCAACGACACCACTATTAGGTCTAAACAAGGCATAATCAAGGGTTTCGGCTGAGCAACCGAAAAATGGATATGGGTTTATCATAAAAGGTGAATTTGTTTCTCTCAAGAAATTAAGTAAAGGTCTAAGCACATGAATATCATAACCTTGACGGAATTTTCCGGTGGACGGAGGGCTTGAAGTTGAAAGAATGCCTAAAGAATGAGGAGTAGAGATTTTAATTTTACTGTCTAACGACATTGAAACTAAAGCTGTATGCAGAGTTTGCATAGCAGGAACAAGGCTGGCTATGAGCAATTTATTAGCAGTTGATAAGACTTCATTGCCTACTAAAATTCGGATAATATTAGTAGCTGGTATGTAAGGTTGGATATTGGATTTTAGCCATTCTTGAGAAAAATTTAGCTTCGTAAGATGGGGAATTTGATCATCAGGGACAGTAACTGTAACTGCAATCCCAGTATGTGCAAAGGCTTGTAAGATTTCAGTATTAGTGTCGAAAAGCTTAACCCGGTTGATAATGGTGGATTGTACAAGAAAATCTGCAACTTTTGCTGGTGGAGGAAGGTTGTTTGCCAGTGTACCATAGTTGACTCCAAGAGTAGCTTCAACTCCTAAAAAAAATGGTAAATTTTGATAAGTCATAGGTACTATTAAGATTTTTTTTCCTTGTTTGAGGATGCACATTTTGTTTATCCAGATTAGATCTTTTTATATGCAATCACTTAATTCCTAATAAAATAATGAGTGCTCATTTTAAATTCAAGAAATAAAATTCTTGAACATACCTTGAAATAGTAGAGTTGATTCAAGAAACCAAATTGCAGTGACTATTGAAGCGAAGAAAGCAGCAGACAAGATTTGCTCCATAAGCTGAATTTTGATTTGAGTTTTGGTGAAGGATTGATTGAAAGGTTTGGTGGACAATTGGGGCAGGAAATGTTTCAAGAAGTGACCTTAGAGATGCCTTTCTTTGTAGTAGGGGACTTCTTTATTCTATATGTGTGCTTATACTTTTGAATCTGTTTTATTGTTAGAATTCTTTTTTTTTTTTTTTTTTGGTAAAAAGAAAATCTGTACTGTGGGCTGATCTGAATGATTTTATGTTTGATGTGATGAAATTAAAAGAATAACTTAAAATTTGCATGGATTTGTTAATAAAAGTTTCTAAAAGAAATGTTGCTAGTTAAAGTGCATTGTGATAATTAAGAGGATTTAGAGAGGCAAGGGGAATAATCTTTCCTTGTCCTGGTGGAGAAGGAATTACAGATTGGAGATGGAGGTGAACCAAAAGCACCTATGTTACTTTTTATTCTAACTTTTGAAATTGAAATGAGTTATATATGATAGAGAATAACCTTCCCTTCAATTTAAAATTCCTAGAAATCTCAAATTTTGGTTTAGATATCTTTTTCTTTCTTTCTTTTTTTTTTTTTTTTTTTTTTTTTTAGTTTCACATAGAGGTATTAAATTTAGATTTGGCCTATGAATTCATCTGCTTTAATTTAAGGAGTGATATGTTTGAGTTTTTATTAATTTGATCTAAAATAAAGTGAACCTGCATAAACTGAATCTAGATAAGGATCAACTCATGGGTCAATTCCTTTGGTTCAGCTATCCAACTCAAAATGCAACTCGTTTGACTAAATATAAATTAATATAAATATAAATTTTTGTCACTTAGAAGTGTTATTTTACCATAAAAACAGAATTAATATTATGATATAACATGTTATATTTATATAGAAATTTCTATGAAAAACTGCAAAAGTGTTCCCTCTAATCTTAACATTTTCAAACTATAAACCTGGTATTAAAATATGAACTTAAACTATAAAAATATCTCCAATTATGTGATTTGTTTCAAATCACTCTAGAACAACCTTCGTAAACTAGGAACTATCATTTGAAATCTTAAATATCGAGATAATGATAATTTAATTGTCTAAACTTTAAGTTCTTCTATCTGAGTGTTTGATCGAAAAATATTTTTAATTGAGTGGTCGAACTTTTTAAATAATCAATTAAGTGCCTATTGCTAATTTTGGTTACTAGATTGCTGACTTTGCAAATGTGGGCCCCATATTAGCTTATATTGAAATCCCAAAATTGCCCTTCGTTCTCCATGGCTTAGCCCCAAATGCATATTAACAGCATCTGGTTGAAATGAATATGGCAATAGCAACACACAAACGGGTTTAGGAGCCTCTATGGCTTAGAGTTAATGAGGAAGAATAGGAATGAGTCTCTGAAGCCTGCAAAATCCTTTTAAGCATCTTCTGTCTACTATCCAAAAACTCAAACCCCTCTTTATATTGAAGAATATATACAGCTATTGTACAAAATCACTTTCCAATTCATATTTTTTCCATTCTAATAAATATTTCTCTGCTAATACTTGTAAAGTTAAACTTGCACCCCAATACCAGATAACAATAGAGTTTCTTTTAATGTCTTGGTCGACATTTCGGTCAAAGTTAGGATGTGGTATGCCCACTTAAATGGGACCCACATGTGTAAAAGAAAAAAAAAAAAAGAGAAGAAATTCTAAATTGGTGGCTTGCAAAGGAAAAGAAGCACCCGCTTGGAAAGTTAGGCGGTGGACGCATAATTTTACACATCCTCTTCTCCTATAAATAGGAGAAGTTAGCGGCTCACAAACACACCAACAAGCAGAAAGAGAATAAAAAATGTAAAGAGAGGAATCTAGTTTTAGGAAAGGTTTCCTAAAACTAAGGGAGAGAAAAATAGAGAGATTATCCAAGAAGAAAAATTAAGCCTAATTTTTCGGGTATCTCAGATAAAGGGTTGTGAGTGTATGTAAACACTTTATTTATTTTTCTCTTATAAAAGATCCGTAGCAGTCCGGATACATAAGCAAGATTGGCCGAACTCCGTTATCAAATTGTGTGTTATTATTTTCTTTTGCTCCCTCATACATTTAACTTATTAGGGATTTTGCGTAATTTTTCCCCAACAACTGGTATCAGAGCCGAATGTTTTGGCAGGTCCAGCCGGTCAGATAGCGGTACCGGATCCGTGGATATATTTTAAAAATAAATATATCACGACGACGAGAAAATTACGACGAGTCCATTGGTGCTGTCTACGCGGAAAGACGTTGCAGAATCGGCTTAGTGATGAATAGTAAAATAGTAAAATAGTAACGCATAATTTTCAAACCTCTCTCCGAAATGAAGCTAGAGGCTATGAAGAAAGAAGATTGCAATCTTCTGGACAGACAAGCACTCGGGGTTATTCGTTTAACGCTCTCTCGTAATGTCCCCTTTAAATAGCAAAAGAAAAGACTAGACGAGAGACATAACACGGTTGCTAGCGACTCAGAGTAGAGTGGGCCAGTGTTTGCAGAGGTGGCCGACAGACATAACACAGTGGCCAGCGAGTCAGAGCAGAGTGGGCCAGTGTTTGCAGAAGTTGACAACAGACATAACACGGTTGCCAGCCACTCAGAGCAGAGTGGGCCAGTGTTTGCAGAGGTGGACGACAGACATAACACGGTTGCCAGCGACTCAGAGCAGAGTGGGCCAGTGTTTGCAAAGGTGGACGATATCTCAGAAAGTCCAGTGGCCAGCGACTCAGAGCATAGTGGGCTAGTGTTTGCAGAGGTAGAGGACAGACATAACACGGTTGCCAGCAAGTCAGAGCAGAGTGGGCTAGTGTTTGCAGAGGTGGACGACAGACATAACGCAGTTGCCAGCGACTCAGAGCAAAGTGAGCCAGTGTTTGCAGAGGCGGACGATATCTCAGAAAGTCTGTCGAATGAATGGAGGAGAACCTGAATGCTTTGAGTAAGCATGTCAAACGGCAAATGCCAGCAAATGAGAGCTTGCCATGAAAGACGTAATGAAGTCTTTAATCTCTAATCAAACATGGGAACTAGTTGAGTTACCCGTGGGAAAGAAGGCACTTCTCAACAAATGGGTGTACCGAGTAAAAGAGGAACATGATAGTTCCAAGAGATACAAAGCTCGACTAGTAGTCAAAGGGTTCCAACAAAAGGAAGGAGTTGACTACATCAAAATATTTGCACCAGTTGTAAAACTCAATACTATCAGATATGTGTTGAGTATTGTTGCCAGTGAAGGGCTCTACCTTGAGCAGTTGGACGTAAAGACGGCGTTTCTTCACGGAGACTTGGATAAGGAGATATACATATACCAGCCAGAAGGATTCTCAGAAATAGGAAAAGAGAATACGGTGTGCAAACTCAAGAAGAGCATGTATGGCCTAAAGCAAGCCCCAAGACAGTGGTATAGAAAATTTGACGGCTTCATGCGCAGAAGAAGGTTTCCAGAGGTGCAATGCCGACCACTGTTGCTACTTCAAAAGGTTTGAGACTAGTTATATCATTCTGTTACTTTATGTCGATGATATGTTAGTAGCAGGACCAGATATAAACGAAATCAAAAACTTGAAGAAGCAATTGTCAAAAGAATTTGACATGAAGGACTTGGGTCCAGCGAAAAAGATTCTTGGAATGCAAATCACTAGAGATAAGCAAAAACAGGTGTTGCAGTTATCTTAGGCGGAGTACATCAATCGTGTATTGCAAAGATTCAACATGCAGGAAGCTAAGCCGGTCATCACACCCTTGGCTAGCCATTTTTGCCTATCCAAGGACCAGTCCCCTCAGACGGAAGAAGAGAGAAAAGACATGGCCAAAATTCCTTATGCTTCAGCCATAGGAAGTTTGATGTATGCGATGGTCTGTACGAGACCAGATATTGGCCATGTAGTGGGAGTTGTTAGCAGGTATATGTCAATTCCAGGGACAGCTTATTGGGAAGCGGTAAAATGGATTTTGAGGTATCTACGAGGCACTACTTAAAAGTGTTTATACTTTGGTAAAGGAGAACTAAAAGTACAAGGTTATGTAGATGCAGACTATGGAGGCGACATTGATCACCGAAGAAGCACCACAGGTTATATTTTCACTGTTGGTACTACAGCTGTTTGTTGGATGTCATAGGTACAAAAGATTGTAGCTCTATCCACCACAGAAGCTGAGTATGTCGTAGTGACAGAAGCCAGCAAAGAGATGATATGGCTTCAAGATTTTTGAACAGAGTTGGGATTCATGCAGGAAAAGAATGTTTTGTATAGTGATAGTCAGAGTGCAATACATTTGGCAAAGAATTCGGCATTCCATTCTAGAACAAAACACATTGGTCTTCGATATCATTTCATCAGGTCTCTGCTCTAAAGTTAAAGAAGATTCAAGGAAACAAGAATCCAACTGACATGTTAACAAAGGTGGTGACCATTGACAAACTGAAGTTGTGCTCGACTTCAGTTGGCCTGCTAGAATAACAGACCAGAGAAGATTGTCGCATGATTGATGTGTGAAGACAGATTGAAATCAGTCTTCAAGTGGGAGATTGTCAAAGTTAGGTTGTGGTGTGCCCACTTAAATGGGACCCACATGTGTAAAAGAAAGAAAAAAAATGAGAAGAAATTCTAAATTGGTGGCTTGCAAAGGAAAAGAAGCACACGGCTTTGGAAAGTTAGGCGGTGGACGCATAATTTTACACATCCTCTTCTCCTATAAATAGGAGAAGTTAGCAGCTCACAAACACACCAACAAGCAGAAACAGAATAAAAAATGTAAAGAGAGCAATCTAGTTTTAGGAAAGGTTTCCTAAAACTAAGGGAGAGAAAAATAGAGAGATTATCTAAGAAGAAAAATTAAGCCTAATTTTTCGGGTATCCTCAGATAGAGGGTTGTGAGTGTATGTAAACACTTTATTTATTTTTCTCTTATAAAAGATCTGTAGTAGCCCGGAGACGCAGGCAAGATTGGCTGAACTCCGTTATCAAATTGTGTGTTATTATTTTCTTTTGCTCCCTCATACATCTAACTTATTAAGGATTTTGCGTAATTTTTCCCCAACAATTTCCACATGCAAATAGACAGAGCTGATTTGGTGGCACTGCCTTGTCTGGCGCTTTGTCGCGACAGCCATGGCTGGAGATCTAAAAAAGAAAAGTTGTGATTTTTATGAGAAAATAAAACCAAATTACTTGCTTTCAAGATAAAGAGCAAACTGTAAGAGATTGATTTGTTGGTGAAAATGGAAGTGTAAGCAAAAGATTCACAGTTTGTTAAAGAGTGGCTTAATTTTATACAACAACTGTATACATTGTTTATTACAAATGAGGATTTGGGTTTTTGGATATGGACGAGAGGAGAGGATATTACTGTTTTTGTAGATGATAGCGTGATTATAGATGGACATGGTTTATTAAGACTTCATCTTCCTCTACTTTTAAATTGGCCCTTTTTGGCTTAATAATATGTTTTTTTCCTTCTTCCAAAACAAAAAAAATGGCCCTTTTCTCATTTTGCTTCCATTTTTTGAAGATAAAAAGAGATTTTCACTTCTCCAATTTCTATCAATCTTCAACTTGTTCTTTGTGTTTTTAATTCACTGAGAGAGGTCGTGGAATGAGAGAGAAAGGAAAGTCGATGAAGAGATGGATCGATCTTAAATGAATTAATTTGTTGGTTCTAGGGAATAGGAGAAATGAAGGGCAATTCCAGGATTGAAGCTTAGCCACTTACATGGGATATAGTTGGCAAGTCTTTTTAATCCAGGTCAGTTGCCATATAAGCTAATATGGGCCCATATCTATTAAATCAATAATCCGATGAGCAAAATTAGGAATAAGCATTCAATCGGTTGTTTTAAAACGTTTGGGCACCCAATTAAAAATGTTTTTCAGTCAGGCGTTCTAGTAGAAAAAAATTGAAGAGTCCACACACTAATATTATCATTATCCTTTAAATATATTGGCACTCTAATTTAAAAATTAAACCATAAAAACTGAAGTGATATTTTATGTAGAATCTATTGATTTACCTTAGGTTAGCTTTTAACCCAATGAACCAAAAACTCACTGATTTGCTCTCATTTACCTTAATTCAAAAATCTCTCTCTTGTGAATGTACGATTCATCTTCTAAAATTTCAAATAGTTACTGTGCTTTCAAACTCTCTTTCTCTTGCTTGAATTTTATTATTTATTAAACAAGCTTAAAATTCGATTCAAGTTTGATTTATTTAGAAATCAAATCAAATAAAGTTAAGTTTTTTTAGAACTGAATCTCAAATTGTTTACGAATTACTTGGTTCTAATGATATTACTAGTAATTATATATAATTCTTTCACTGTAAGCATGTAGTCAAAAACATCATGATTTTAAATACTAATTATTAATATAATAATTTATAGAAAAAAATATTAGAAAGATAATGCATTTATTATTATCATTCAATTCAATAATTAACATAAATAAATTTATAAATTAGTGTTCAATAGCTAGTTCGCAAGCTTAACAAACGAATATCTTTCGAAGCCTTAATCAGATTGAGTTGTTAAATAAACGAAGCCAAAAATTAGGTTCAAGTTTTATTTAGAAAACGAATATGAATAGTCTTAAATTATTTGTAAATAAGTTTGGTCATTTACAACCTATTGTTGAATAACTATGTGTTTCATTTATATGTCTATAAACTCTCAATGGATAGAGAATACTTTATTTATATCGCAGAGAGAGTATGAATATCTCTTTATCATAATTCTAATATAATTTACTCCTATTATTAATATTTTACAATGTGTAATAATTATATTTAAATTAGTTTTTAAGTATTTCAATAAAACATGGTTATTTAATTACAATATTTTTTTTTGAAAATAATTACAATAGTTAATAAGTCAAAATAGAATAATAATTGAATGTCATGATCCGTTTCCATGGACCAAACCGGTGCTAGGGCTCAGATAGGTTTAGAGCCACCGAGACCCGTAGTAAGCCTGGAACATTGTTTATCAATCGATAAACCCAATAGATATATTTCAAAAAGGACAAGCCCAATGAAGATATTCAACTAGACGGTTCAATATAAAGATAACAATCCAAATCGTATCAAAGGCCCTAATTCAAATACAAATATCCGTATATCTAACAAGTGACTTAATAATTCCACAATTGTGGAGTTCAATAACAAACAGAAATAAATAAGTCCTTATATATAACGCTAACAATGTCAATAATTACTGGAATCAGGAAATTACTTTTGTAAATCTACGGTGAAGGAAACAGAGCTTTAGCCAGAACAAAGAAGAATCTACTTCCTGAAAAAGTTAAATGAAAGAAATGTGAGTTTTATAATGAATAATAATTATGACATAACACAAGCATTCATGCGAAATGCTTTCTAAAATACTAAAATGAACACAACCAGTCAAGCATATAGCACAACATCAGCACCAATAGAAAAGTACACCTTCACATAATCAAACAAGTGGAGATTGGTCTATAGTGTCACCGAAACCCCCGACGAGTCGTCCTCACACATGGCCCATCATCTCAAACGTGCGCACCAGAGAGCTGATCCCCATACATGTCGACTGGTCTAATCCTCACTTGACCAGCCTCTCATTTTTTTTCCATCCTCTCTTTTTTCTTTCATTACCAACACGAGACCACCCTGTGGTTTATCCATATCAATCATATCATCAGATGCACATAGGGGCGCCGATCTCTCCATACATGGCCGACGGTATCGTAGACCGCCCTCACAAATCTAATGGTGACCCACTTCATCCCAATTCCATGCAAACAAGGCATATCATCGTCGCAATACATCTAATCAAGTTATTCATTTAATGCAAACACATTAAATAAACAAACATTGGTATGCAAATGTTCAAATATGCACATATATAAATCAAGTATAAAATAATGAATATTTACGCTATAAACTAAATAAATAAGTTATAATAAATGAGTAAGAAATTGTAACATTGTATAATAATGTACACATGCACGATGTAAATCATAATACACTATTTGTTATAACTCCCGGCAATAAGAAAGGGAATACTCTAATCATAGTTTTGTTTTGCAAAAGCAGAAGACGATCTTGAATAATCTATACGAAGTAGAATTTAAGGGAAAGAAAAGAATGAAATAAAGAACTCCTCCTAATAAGAATAAGAAATCATTCTAAATAAATCTAACAATCTATTTATTAAGTATAATTATTTAAGATTCTATTGAAATTTCGGTAGAACCTCCCCTAAAATATAGAAACTTTCTACCTGTTTATACAATATCAAATAACACTAAATACTTTCTGATGCAAAGCAACTGGCACTTAAATAAATGGAAGACTTGGATCGCAATAAATCCAAGAAGAAGGAGCACGGTCGTGCTATCTCCAACACGCCCGTGCTAGACTCTGGAAGTGCAAGACGTGGGACACGCCCAAGACCAAGAAACACAGGCACACCCGTGCCACAACTAGCCCACCCGTGCTAGCCTTTGAAGTCCTAGCATGCCCGTGTCATTGTAAGCATGCCTGTGCTAACGAGACTATGAAGAATCAAGTTCTGACACGCCCATGACATGCCAAGCACGCCCCGTGCTAGCCCTTGAGAATCTACTGCATGCCCGTGCCAGGTTCAGCACGCCCGTGCCACCTCCTTCATTAGGGTTTAGTTTATTTATGAACTTTGTGCTATTTTTAGGGGTTTTATAACTTTTAGCCTAAACCTGTAAATAGGTTACTTTGTATTATTGGTGGAGTTGATTACCTTTTGATTATTATTCATATCAATAAACTTCTTGAGAGTTTTTAATTCTCTATTTTATTCGTCAGATCATACGTTATTGATCAAAACTCCTGACGGAGTATAATCGTTATTCCTATTCACATAACCATTTTGCATCAGTTGGTATCAGAGCCGAAAGGCGAAGAATCTCCATGGCCGACAATCATGAGACATGACTCACAGCCATAGAAGCGAGGATCAAAGAGTTAACCAAACAGATTAGACAGTTGACTCTCGCAATCCAACAAGGCCACCCACAACCTGCAGCTCTGAATCCACTACAACCAGATTATGCAAGATGCCAAAATCCTAATGATGGAGGCCGAGATTACATAGGCAATGGCAACAATTTTCAAGAAGGATACAAGATTAAGGTAGACCTTCAACCCTTCTCAGGATCACTACACATAGAAAGCACTCTTGACTAGCTAGCGGAGGTTGAACGATTCTTCTAGATCATGAATGTTGAGGATGAACGTAAAGTTTCCATTGTGGCCTGTAAACTAAAAGGCGGTGCAGTAGCATGTGGCATTCTATTCAAAACGAACGCCATCGTCGAAGGATTGAACCTGTGCGAGATTGAATTTTAATGAAAAAGATGATTAAGCAATGTTTCCTTCCTAGTGATCACTCTCAAATCTTGTATAACAGGTATCTTGACTATTTTCAAGGAAACCGAAAGGTTAATGAGTATACGGAAGAGTTTTTGAGATTACAGGCTCGTTGTGACAACTGTGAAACCTAATCCCAGCAGGTAGCTCATTATTAGAAGGGACTGAACCATGATATAATGTGTATGATGGGTGTAGCTGCAATTTTCATATTGGCAGATGCAATTGAGATTACCAAATGTGCAGAAGATAGAATTAACTAGCAGCCTCGGCAACCGTCTAATCATAATCAAAACTTTAGGCAACAATATTCATCCGGAAACCAACAGTTCAATAGAAATTTCGGTGGACAGAATTCAAGAGCAGCAACTCCTGTTAATAACCAAAATTCACAACAACCCTCAACAGAAGAAAAGAAAGATTCCCGGGGAAAGGCACCCATGGCAGACAGAAATAATAAGTCAAATCCATATCAGAAGCCAACTGGAGACTATCGTTATCATTGTAGAAAACTGGGGCATACATCTAACATATGTCCAGAGCGAAGGGTGGCTAATGAAGGGCGTCGACAGGTTAATGTAGTTGATGAGGTGCCTGAGGTTGAAGAGGGAGAAGATGAAGATGAAGGATCTATGGCTGGTTCAAAAGAAGGTGAGGTCACGTTTGTTATTCAGAAGATTTTGTGCTCTCCAAGACAAGAAAAAGAAACTCAAAGGAGAAAAATTTTCCATGCTAAATCTTGGGTTGGTGAAGCAGTGTGCCGACTCATTATCGACAGTTGCAGTTGTGAAAATTTGATAGCCAAGCAGCTGGTTGAAAAGCTAAATTTACCCACAGTACTAAATCCTTCACTGTACAAGGTAGGGTGGATTAAAGAGGTCCAACAATTGAAGTAAACCGAGTTTGTAAGGTTCCTATTTCAATGGGAAAATCATACTCAAACTGTGTCAATTGTGATGTTGTGGATATGGGTGCCTGTGGGGTACTATTAGGACATCCATGGCAGTTTGATGTAGATGCATTGCACAAGGGTAGAGAGAACTCATACATGTTCACTTGGAAAAATAAGAAAATCATTGTCCTACCTTCTGGATCTTCTGCCTGTGGGTCCCAAATATGTATGGCGGAACCCAAGAGGAGGGATGAATTGGGTTTTCTAAAAATAAAAATTTCACTTTAAAATCAAATTAAGAATTCTATAGCAACGGAAAAGTAATGCACTTATGAGAATAAGTTATTGATTAAAACTTCCTCACAATGCTTTATGCAGAAAATAGAAAGACTTTGCAAAGTACAGTTATTGATTAGAATTGTTTCACAATATCTTATATAATATCAAAAATTGCTTTATGAAGGAAAGCTATTAAGTTTAGAACTTCTTCATAAAGTTTAGATAAATATAAAAGACAATGTGAGAGATAGTTATTGAAATCTGAACTGCTTCACAGAGCTTTAATCAAGATTAGAAAACTGATTAGAAACCCAAATAGTAAAATATACTGAAAATAGAAGAACAGTTTAGAACTCAGTAACTGATTAGAAACCCAAATAGTAAAATATACTGAAAATAGAAGAACAGTTTAGAACTTAGTATATTCAGTGAGCAGAAGTCCAGAGTTCTAATGTTCAGAAAAGATAAAGCTTATTTCAGTTTTAGAATATCAAAAAACATTAACAACTTTAGCATTTCTAAAATATAAACTAAAGTGTAAATAAAATAGCATCAAGCAGAACTTCAGAAAATAAAAAGATCAACATAGCGATTTATAGTGGTTCGGCACTAACTCGCCTACATCCACTCCCTAAGACTCATCTTGAGATCCTCAACTATGTTATCTCTTTTCAAGGGTAAGAGACAAACCAACAGTACAAGGCAATAAATCAACTCCTAGATCTACCCTTTGTCCCACTAGATTTTCTAAAGGTTCTAGTTAACCTCAACTCTTTCTGTTTTTGACAGAGAACAGAAACTCAAATCAAGACATTAGAATCTCTCTCTCGGAGAAGGTCGTTTGATAACCTATTTCACAATAGCTTTTTACCTAAGCTATTACACAAAAGTTTATAAAATAAAAACATGTCTACTAAAGATTACAGAATCTAAACAGACAGACAGAAATGCAAATATAAGCACAGGAAAAATAGTATTTAAGATTAGAAAATCGTTTTAGACTTCAGAACTGTTTTTCAAAAGAAGTTGTTATAAAATTTCTTTTCTCTTTTAAAGATAAAACGAAAAGTATTAAAATGAAAAGAAATAAGGGGGTAGAGAGTAAGTTTTGAGAGATAAAAGATATGATCGATGGACGAATACTCTTAAAAACTCTTTTCTTCCACGTCTTTTAAAGAAAAGACGCCTTATATAGAGAGGGATGAGAATCCTGTATTTAGAAAGTGAAATCCCTTTTTAAAATCAGAATATTGACTTTCCAATTTTAGAAGATACAGAAATCTTTGTTACCAAATCTTTTGAGTCAATATTCTTTCTTTTTAGTAAGCGAATAAAGAAAATCTAACTTTCCTTTAAAAATAAGATTTTTGAAAATAAGAAAAAAAATCTTTTTCGGAATAAATATTTACCAAAAACGATTTGAGATAGAATCTCTTTTGTTTAGGTAAACAGATAAAATCAAGATTTTGGATCTCTTTAAAAATTTGTTTCCGAAAATGAAGAGCATAAAAATCTTATTCGATTTATTCTTATTACCAAAATCATTTGAGACAAAGTCTCTTTAATTTAGGTAAGTGAATAAATTTCGAACCTTTATGAAGATAATTTTTGAAAAACTAAAACAAGCTTTTTCTGAGATATTTATTACCATAAATGATTGAGACAAGATCTCCTCCATTTTAGGTAAGATAATCAAGGAATGAAAAAAGCTTTTGATAAAGAGTTATTTTCGAAAAATTCTTTTGATAAAGAGAGAAGAAATTAATTTTGTGCTTATAAATGGATGTTCTCTCTATCCTACAATGAATCCTAAAAATCTAACCACTAAGGTCTTCAATAATCTTCATGATCTTTGAAATTGTAGGACTTGCCTTGTTTATTTATTACCTTCCATATATAATCTGCATAAAAATATTATTAGCATAAATACTATAATTTAAATTTATTTGTTTTGTTTTAATCATCAAAATCTCGAGATAAATATCTGACCCTTGAGCCAACATTCTCCCCCTTTTTGATGATGACAAAACCAATAAATTTATCAAACATAAAACATGTGCTCCCCTTAAATTTATGCATGTCAATAAAATATAAGTTCTAAACATGACATATGTTCTATCATAAAGCATGTTTAGAACATGTATAAAACTCCTCCTGAGTTAGTGTAGTAAAGCAACTATGGGGACTTAGAAGAGAAAGTAATTTTAGAAACTGATATTAGAACATACACATAGAAAGAAAAATTTTAAGTTCTAATAATCAGAGTAATAAGAATAGAATAAAAACTGACATTAGAAATAGAACAGAAATCTTAAGTCTAACTTGCAGAGCATAAGTTAGAACAAGAATCTAAGATCTAAAAACTAACCAATCAGTTCATCATGTAAAACATATAGCTCACAAAATAACATAGATTAGAAAATACTAAGCAATAAGATGTAAACCACTAAAGTTACCACATATTAGCAGAGTACTTAACCATCAAAATATCCTGTGCTCTCCCCCTTTTTGTCATCATACAAGAGGGTTAGTAAATAAAATAGCAAAAACAAATAAAAAACACAACCAAAAAAAAATTTGTTCACAAAATATAGACTGATAAAGTAAAGAAAATAAATCAGAGGGATTTGGGGTCAGTTCTAAGCCTCTTAGAACTTCTGAGATTTTGAGCAGGAGCAGTTTCAGTGGAACTTTCTGGATGCTTAGAAGAAGGGTGCAGTGGAGGCTTGCTTCCATGAAGTTTGAAATGAAAGATATGGGAGAGGCATCCTTTGTGATAGGAATAGAAATATTCCGTGATAAATCACAAGGACTGTTAGGATTGTCTCAAAGATCTTACATTGATAAGGTATCAAAGAGATTCAGAATGGAAAAATGCTCCACAGGAATAGTTTCAATTCAGAAAGGAGATAGGTTCAGCAAAATACAATATCCTAAGAATGATTTGGAACGTAAAGATATGGAGTCTATTCCATATGCGTCAGTAGTTGTGAGCTTAATGTATGTTCAAACATGTACTCGATCGAATATTAGTTTCGCCCTAGGAGTGTTAGGGTGATATCAAAGTAATCCCGGGATGGACCATTGGAAAGCTGCAAAGATAGTACTTAGGTATTTACAAGGCACTAAGGATCATATACTCACTTATAGAAAGTCCAGCCATCTAGAAGTGGTGGGATACTCGAATTTAGACTATGCCGGTTGTGTAGATTTGAGAAAGTCTACATTTGGCTACTTGTTTCTCCTAGCTGGAGGAGCAGTATCATGGAAAAGTGGAAAGCAGTCTGTCATTGCTACTTTCACAATGGAGGCTGAATTTGTGGCATGCTTTGAGGTGACTATTCATGCATTATGGTTGCGGAACTTTGTCTCAGGTCTAGGTATTGTCGACAGTATAGCTAGACCGTTGAGAATTTACTGTGATAATTCCGCAGCTGTCTTCTTCTCTAAGAATGATAGGTACTCTAAGGGTGCAAAGCACATGGATTTAAAGTACCTATTTGTGAAAGAAGAAGTGCATAAACACAAAGTGTCAATTGACCATATCGGTACTGATCTGATGATAGTAGATCCGCTAACTTAAGGCTTACTGCCCAAAATCTTCACTGGCCATGTGGATAGGATGGGCATTATAGATAAGTACTTGTTAGCATGATGTTTAAGCTTGTATATATATATACATATGGTTATTTTGCTCATATTATTATGACACTTGGGAATTCAATTAAAGATGTGTTTTTGCTTATTTATGTGTTATCCACATTATGGATGTATACAATAATGGTTTGGGTGAGATAACAATAACATTGATTGTAACAATGTATTGTTTGTTGAATCGTTTCTCGATTACAGTTATTATGGATTAAGATGATCTGTGATGTATGGAAGGAATCATGTCGATTAATGACTTGTAACCGCCATAATTTGATCACTTTAATTCTAATTAAGGTTAACATGATAGATTCAAGAAATGCACATGGGCCAAGTGGGAGATTGTTAGGTTATTTTAATAACCTGAGTGGCCCATGTAATTAAAGGGATGGTTCTGTTGGCTCAAGGGTCAATTTCTAATCTCGGAATTTTGATGATTAAAACAAAATAAATAAATTTAAATTATATTATTTGTGCTAATATTATTTTATGCAGAATTCTTATGGAAAGAAATCGAACAAGGCAAGTCCTACATTATGTATGAAGATATTCGAAGACCCTAGTGATTAGGTATTTAGGATGCATTGTAGGATAGAGAGAAAATTCATCTATAAGCACATAAACTATTTTTTTCTCTCATCAAAAATATTTTTCGGAAATTAGATTCTTCAAAAATAATTTCTTTCGTAAAAATTCTGTTTTCGAAAATATGCTTTAAGAATCGCAATGATTTAATTACCTAAAACTAAAGAGATTTTATCTCTAAACGATTTTGGTAATAAATCATACACTTTCTCTTTTGGAAATACCTTTTGAAGATATAAAGAATTTCAACGTATACTCTTACCTAAAATGAAGGTAGATTGTATCTTTTCATTTTTAGTAAGTAGTATCTTATTCGAAAAATATTTTCCAAATAAAAGTGCTTTCGAAAATCTTTTTGCTTAAAGGAAAGATCATCTTTTATTCTCTTACCAAAAAGGATAAAATAAATTTTTGGTAACTACGATTTTCGTATCTTCTAAATAAGAAAAGTAAATATTCTGATTTCAAAATGAAATATCCACTTTCCAAAAGCAAGAGACACGAAGCTCTCTATATAAAGGAATTCTTCACTCTTTGAACGTGAGGAAGAAAGAGTTTTCGTTTTAAGAGTATTCACTTATTGATCACATCTTTTATCTCTCAAAACTTACTCTCTACCCCCATTTTTCTTTTCATCTTTACACTTCACGTTTTTATCTTTAAAGTGAAAAGAATTTTTATAACTACTTTTGAAAAACGGTTCTGTGTTCTAAACGATTTTCTAATCTGATAAACTGTTTTTCCTATGCTTATATGTGCATTTCTTTCTGTCTATTTAGATTCTGTAATCTATAGTAGACAGGTTTTTATTTGATAAACATTTGTGTAATAGCTTAGGTTAGAAGCTATTGTGAAAGAGGTTATCAAGCGACCTTCTCCGTGAGAGAGATTCTAATGTCTTGAATTGAGTTTCTGTACTCTGCCAAAAACAGAAAGGGTTGAGGTTAGCTAGAACCTTTGGAAAATCTAGTGGGATAAAGGGTAGATCTAGGTGTTGATCTATTGCCTTGTACTGTTGGTTTGTCTCTTACCCTTGAAAAGAGATAACATAGTTGAGGATCTCAAGATGAGTCTTGGGGAGTGGATGTAGGCGAGTTAGTGTCGAACCACTATAAATCACTATGTTAATCTTTTTAAATTTCTGAAGTTTTGCTTGATACTGCTTTATTTACACTTCTGTTTATATTTTAGAAATGCTAAAGTTGTTAATGATTCTGATGTTCTAAAACTGGAATAAGTCTTATCTTCTCTGAATATTAGAACTCTGGAATTCTGATAAGTGAATATACCAAGTTCTAAACTATTTTTCTATTTACAGTATATTTCACTACTTGGGTTTCTAATCTGTTTTCTAAACCTGGTTAAGGCTCTGTGAAGTAGTTCTAATTTCAATAACTGTCTCTCACACTGTCTTATATGATTTTCTAAACTTTGTGAGGAAGTTCTAATTTTAATAGCTTTCCGTCATAAAGAAGTTCTAATATTGAATAAGACATTGTGAAGCAGTTCTAATTAATAGCTGCACTTTGCATAGTCTTTCTATTCTTTATAAATAGAATATTGTGAGGAAGTTCTAATCCATATTCTATTCTCACAAGTTCTTTGTTTTTCCGCTGCACTTAGAATTCTATATTTTGTTTTAAAATTCTAAAATATTTTTAGAAAACCCAATTCACCCCCCCTCTTGGGTTGTGCCATACATATACGGGACCCACAGGTTCTAATTAAGGTGGCCCAAGATGATGGTTATTAGGCTTAATGGGAAGAGGACCAGTTAGGGTTTTAATACCCTTCCTCTGCCTTATAAAAGAGAAAGTAAATGAACAGCGTAGGTTAAGAAAAGAAAACAGAGAGTGTGACGGCTACCTCAAACACATACGGCGATAGGTTGTTTAAGAGAGCGTGAAAAGAAAACTCATGTGCTGTTGATAATTCTCTGACCATTAAGAGAGCACATATGGACAAAAGGCCAGAGTGAAGAAATATAGATCTGCTGTAACAGTGAGAATCGAATTGCCGCAACAAGGTAATCAATAGCTATGGATTAAGGTACGCTTCCGCTTATGTGTGTTCTTATTAAACAAATTCTATGAACTATAAGATCTAGGCTATATAGAGAAAATCCATTTTAGAATACCCGGGCAATCGCTGGCAAATGGCTTGATTTTTCTATATGAGGGGACCAATGAGAAGTTTTTAGATATCCTTAAAAGTACCCATCTAGTTGAGCTGTACATTAAGCATGCACTGGAAAGGGACAAAAATGTAAATGCACACCAAAAAGGCAATTATGACAATTTGTTTGACCTAGCTAAGGTGGACACACTGATAAAGGCAAAGAGGTGGGTGGGTCAAGCTTTTAATATAAAAGCAAGATTGAGCATACTGTTGATGGGAAGAGGCTAGGGATATTGATGATATTAATGAGAGTTTTAGAGTGTTTGGAGAGGAAGTATTTAATGAAGCTGCTGAGGTTGATGGGTTATTTGATGTTAGTGTAGAAGGTGAGAATCTATTTGGTGCATTTGTTACGAATGAAGATGTGGTAGAGGGAACAAACTCAGATGAAGATGTGGTAGAGTATGAATGGATGTCATGCGATGATGCGGAATTGCAAGAGGCTAGGGATGCAGTGAATAAATTTAAAAGCAATCCTAGAAAAGCAAAAGTTGAGAAGAATCCTAATATCCAATAAAGCGTCGTACCTGAAGACCTTTTTGGGTATGATCCATAGGCTGATGAAGAAGTTGTACAAGTAGGCTTAAGCAAAAGAGACAAGTTTTCAGTATTCAGACATGGAAATAGTAAGGTACATTTCTCTATCGGCATGTTATTTAACAAAGGAGATCAATTTAAGGATGCAGTAACACAATGGGTTATAGAAAATAATAGAGATGTAAAATTCATAAGGAATACCAAAACATAATTTAGAGCTAAGTGTGTGAAAAAAAAAATTGTCCTTAGACCATATATGCGTCTAAGGAAAAAAAAAAGAATGATATTCAAGTGAAAATCCCTTATTGATAAACACACATGTTCTATTTCATATAAAAATAGGAGGGTTACTGCTAAGTGGTTAGCTAAAAAGGTTTTACTTAAGTATAAATCTATCGAGTCCATGAAATTAGTTGAACTTAAGGCACAGTTAAAAGAGGATATCAGTGTAGAAATTAAGTTGTGCAAATTGAGAAGAGTAAAGTTACTATATCTGTCTACAATGTTGGTGATACTGAGGGTGAATATGCCAAATTGCAGGACTGTCTAGGTGAAGTGAAAAGATCAAATCCCTTAAGTACAATTGAGATGAAGGTTCAGAGGCTTATATTTGATGAGATGGTTGTTTGTGATAGACTATATATTTCATTTGCTTGTTGGAGGAAGGGGTTTTTAAGCGAATGTAGGAGGGTAATTGGTCTAGATGGGTCATTTCTGAAGGGAAAAATAAAAGGTAAAATTTTAGCAACTGTTGGAAAGGATGGGAACAACCAGATGTTCCCAATCTGTTGGGCTGTTGTCAAGGTTGAAAACAGCAATACTTGGAGTTGGTTTATTGAGATATTGAGAAAAGATCATGCAATTGGTGAAGGAGATGGATGGACATTCATTTTTTATCAACAGAAGGTACATTTCCATTTTTGGTTGTGTTTACATTTATGCTTTGATTCTATTTCCAAACAATATTTGTTTAGTGTTTCCATTTATTTTTTGTTTGCTATCTTTTATACTTTGAGATTTTTACCGTTATACTGATTGTAATTTAGGGTTTTTTAAAGGCTATGAGAGAGCAGATGACCAAATCTGAACAATGATGTTATGCTAGACACTTGTACGCCAACTAGAGTAAGAAACACAAAGGTTATAAATTACATAGGTTGTTTTGGGCATGTGTAAAGTCTTACAACATGTCTGATTTTGAGAAAAACATGATCTAAAAAAGCTATCACCTCAGGCCTTTGAATCCATCCTTAGCACACACCCAAGCTATTAGTGTAGGGCCTATTTCACTATCAGGGTGAAATATGATTTAGTAGATAATAATCTATGTGAGATCTTTAATGGGGAAATATTTGAGCCTAGGTCTAAAAATTATAGTTTCTATGTTAGTGGATATAAGGAGGTTTGTAATGGCAAGATTACATCAGAATAAGGATGCTACCAGTAAATGGATAGGAGAGTATGGCAATAATTAATTAGAAAAAAGTTGTATTTGAACATAGTTGAGAGTAGATTGTTTCACCTTGTATCTAATGGTGAGAAAGGGTATGAGATTTAATACAAGGGAGATACTCATGCAGTTGATTTAAGGAGACAAACTTGCCCTTATAGATCTTGGCAAGTATCTAGAATTCCATGTCAGCATGCAATGTGCGCACTTCTTAATAACGGCCTCAATCCTAATGACTATCTGTCTGGATGGTATAGGAAAGGGAAATATTTAGAAGCCTATTCAACTATGATGGAACCTATGAATAGTGAGAAATTTTGGAAGAAAACTGGCATAGAGGGTCCTTTACCCCCACCAAATGAGAAGAAGCCAAGTAGGGCACCAAAGAGTAATAGGAGGAAAGAAGAGGGTGAAATTTCAAGTGGCCATACATTTTCAAGAAAGTTAGAGTGATGACTTGCTAGACATGTTTTCAAGTTGGTCATAATAGGAAGAATTACAAATTGCTGAAAAGTTAAAATGCAGCTTATAGTGCTTCTGCCACCATTTCTTCACAGTCTCAACCTATAGAAAGACCTTCTAAGTTGCAAATTAGAACATAAATGTCATTGATTATTATTAGCATTTTTTTCTCTTTTTAGGATACTGTTATGAGCATTCTGTCTCTTTTTTGTATTGCAGCAAAAGGGTGGAAAAGGTCGATAGCAGACTGCGCAAGAAATAAATCCACCATCTCAAAAAATTGCAACAACATCAATTGATCTAGACTTGTTTTTTAATGCCTCAATATCATATTCTTCTCTAAAAAATAAGAAAAAAGTGAGAAAATCACTAGCTAGATATGGTGTATACATTGACTTCACCACATGAACAGTAGCTCTCAATATATGCTATTTTTATAAATGTCTTAGAATTTCTTTTAAATTCAAAGTTCTCTTTAATGTTGTTCATTGTACAGCCTAGAAATACTAGTGAAGCCTCATTTCAAACTAAAGAAAGCAAGGGAAATGAGAGAAAAATAGTAGGAGATGAGCCTGAACCTAGCTTTATGACAAACAAAAAGGAGGGGTTTATGAAACAAGAGAATCACTATATAACAAGAACTCAATTGTAGGTAATGGATTTATGATTTGATTAAAATTGTTTGAAGTTTAATTCGAATAAATTTCCATTCTTTAATTTAAATTGTTTGAGAGTTTGATTTGAGGAAAAATATGACTGAAATGACTTGTCAATTTTGAGAGTTTTATTTGTTGTCTTCAATGATAAAATAGGCCAAGAGACTGAAAACGCAGCATAGAAGTACATCAGCCCCTAATGAAAAGAAAAAAAGGCAGTAAGGGAAGTATAGAATGAAGGGCAAAGTGAAGCAATTGAACTCAGCCAAATATTGCCAATACATCAATCTGGAACATCAAGAATTCTCTAAGATGGAGAAGGTATTTTTTTATGCTTTTGAGTTGGGAAAGATGAGTCTGAGATGGAGCAGATGCTTTATTGTTTTATTTTTTTTGTCATTTGAATTAGGAATATTTAATGTACTATTGTATTTCAACAATAGTCACATTAGGACAATCTATGTTTCAGTTTTTAGCCAATTGTATATTGGATTCTTAGTTGACATGCTGTGTATATCCCAAACTCTATCTTTTGTTCCCTTAAATTTAAGTAATGAAATTGGATTTGCTATCTTTATGTAGCAAATTACTTTTATATATATTTCAATGAGCAATCTGCTATTTCCTAATTTTCTATATATGTTTTCTATGTAGATATTTATTTACATAATTTTTCAAGTCCAACAGCTTTTTTTTTGTTCTTTTTAGTTCATTTCACATAATAAAAGGAATGATATGTTAGAGACATTGAACACAATGACAAGCTATGAAAAAAGTGCATTTTCATTCATTACATTAAACTCAGCCCCACAACATGAAAGTTAAATACATCTCCCATCATTCAGACATTTCATCAAACACATTGTCTACAGAAACCATACTTTTCCATTCAACCAAAACCTAAGTCAATACAACACTACAATTTTCACACATTCATCCATTCATTACAATCCATCATCCCTAACTCAGTCAATTCACAAAATACCCAAAATCTCGCAACTCTCATTCATTTAAAAAATATGATAAGTATTAAAACTACAATTGCACACCTATAACCACTTCTCCCTTTTCAAGCTCCTTTCTAGATCAGCTTTAAGATCATTTCTCCTCCTCAACAACCCTGTAATTATCCTTTTCGACCTATCACATATAGTTAGATCAAGCCACTGGAAGTATGAACACCCTTGGTTGCGATCAACCAGATAAAGCTCACATGCAACGAATCGTCGTCTTAGATTCAACTCAGTTCATGACGTTCGTTGAAGACATGGCATTCCACATCTACAGAAGCGAGCTTCAATCTCCATTGAAGACTGTCACTTTTTCTTTCACAAGCTCTAAAACTCGATTTAGGTTTGCAAAAGGAATGAAATTCCTCTTTTAAACGCACAGCTTTTGGGTAAAAGAAAGTGAAGGCAAAATGATAACTTTCTATCATTTGTCGCGTTACTCACAATTAAAACCAGTCAATAGTGATGTGGCATGCCATGTCAGCACGTGACTAGACTAAAGTAGGCCTCGCTGTTTTATTATTCATCTTTTCGGTTGCCAATTCACAAAGTAAACACCTAATTGCATGATTTGAAATGTTTAGATACCCAATTGATAAAGTTTTCCGTTCATACCATAAATTGAAAAGATTTAAAAAGTTCAAACACCAAAATTGTCATTTATCCTTACAAAAAATGAAGTTCAAGGGCCATAAAATCGATTTAAAGATCAAGTGCCACTATTTTTTTGTCAAAATTTAAAGATTAAATTATATATCCGGTCATCTTTGTATAGAACTCACTGTAGTAGTATTAACTAGTGAAAGCTAAAATTCAAGTCAATTTTTAACTTAAAAATTTATAACAAACAATTTTGCAATATAAAAATTTCAACTGAATGATTCAGTGCTTCAAATTAAAATTTTAAATTTTCAAAAATTGTTGGGTTAGAATCTTAATTGAAAGTTAAGATTGCAATACTTCATGCTCTTGCATTTTTATTTTATTATTATCGTTTCTTGTTCCTCTTCCGCTCTATACTTCCTATCATACTTTGTTTTCATACCATCAAGAACATAAAACATGGTCCAAAGATAATAACTGGGGGGTTTTCCTTTCTTTTGGTTTTAACAAGTTATACAACTGCAACTACATATCGTCCTCCTGCCCAGGACCTATCTCGCAGTGTTATCCTTTAAACGTGCCATTCAATACCAAATTGACCCTACTGATTTCTTGTCTCCATTAGGGTTTTACATGGAAAATTCACAGGCCAGCAAATGGCTAATCACAAAACAATATCATAACTGAAAATCTTACACCATGTTAAATCCCAGACATTCCACTTTCTACAAAGGGGAGAAATATATAATCAAATGTACGTGATAAAATACAACTTCGTTCGTTCAGTCAGAGTCAGAGTCGTGTCTTCTCTTGCTGTGTTTCTTGTGTTTCTTTCTGTCATCTGTATCATGAGAACGCCGTTTCTCACGCCTTTCACGTTTCTCATGTTTCTTCTCCTCAAGTTTTTTCTCCTCGTGCTTCCTCTTCTTTCGGCTGCTTTCACCCTCTGATTCATCTTCTTCAGATTTCCTTGCTGATGAATCAGGCACAACCTCCTTCACTGGCTCAGGTAGAACTTCTTTTTGATTAGAAGGAAGAGTAGTTGGGTCTTCCCAGGGACGGGGCGCTCTGCAATAAAGGAAGTACATCAGTGAAACACCAGAAAGAATCTTGCGAAGACCTTCAAATTTAACCATGGAATTTTCAGTATCAAGCCTATGTATCTCCAAGACATTCATGGATGTCATTTAATTGTCCTAGAATAGAAGTATTCAATGCCTATCTCATCCAACAACAGCATAAGGTAACTACCATAAACATGAAAGACCTGGTTCAAACAGAGTAAAAATTATCCGAGATAACGTTGTAAAATGACTCCTCCATGTCCTTCCCCCTCCAAAGAAAAAAAAATATATATGCTGCCTATTATACACTTGTCAACCATAACATCTAAAACAGGTTATTTGGTTAAAGAAATAATAACAAATACAGGCATCAACATACATTTTTATATGGGAAATCTAGAAAGAAAAATTGATTAACACATATCAATTTTAGGAAATCATAAAGTGTGTTTATCTCTTCCTACAAATACAGACATATTAGCCCTTAACCAGGTTTAAGAATGGAGGTATAGAAACAGATTTTTTTAAAAATGTTTAGGAATGAAATTTATTGCAATTATTAGCAAAAAGATCTTCAAATTTCCAAGTTGAAGAAACGCAGGTTTCTTGCCAATAGCTGTCCAATCAGAAAAGCACTTCAGGCTGAGACATCAGGCCCCACAAAAATAATATTCAATAACTTGAAGGAATAAGGCTTTTTTAAGATTATTATTGAAATTAGAAAGCAAATGGTCAATAATTAGAAAGAAATATATACTTTATATGTTATAAGTGTATTTTATCCTACAAATAATGTTATGTTAATTTTGTGGAATTCATTTCCAATTCCATCAATCTAAAGTTATAACCAATTCCAATCTAAATGGTCAATATGCTAAGGTTAATAATAAGACAACTGCATATGGAGAGTTTATATGAACCAATTTCTGTCTTTGAACAAAAAGTTCCTAAAAGTAACACAGGATATTCAAGGAACCCAGATGACTTAAAATGTTTCACAAAGGAAAGCTAAAAGGTGTCATGAGTCTTCACAAGTGTCAAGTGCGTACAATAAATGCTCATGAGAAATGCAAATAAGTTTAACCTATTTCTATGGCAAGCTTGGATATAGTGGAAGCAGAATACATTTGCACCTTCCTGGAAAACAACCAACCACCCCTCGCCCCCCACCCCGGGCGCAAGTCAATTGGGCTGTTGCAAACACAAGTATGAGGCCCAATGCCCCCATAAGGCAGACAAACCATGCATGTAGTTCTCAGCCTCCTACAATCTAAAACTTGAACGAGCAAAAGAAACTTTCTCAATATTTACCATACGAGTATAATGCCCATTTGATATTAATTCACAGCCACCAACATCTTCTGTTCAGATGGCATAATCTATGGACCAACACACAACTACAATCGCATACAAGTCCAAACTCCAAAGACGCTGAAATCATTTAAATGCAAATCCTTAATATTACCAAAAAAGTTGAAAGAAAATCAGCTCTTAATCAATTAAAACTATCAGAAGAATCAACAAAGGGAGAACTATTTCACCAGAAAGGGTTGAGTTTGATCTCAGAAAAGAAAAAAAGCACTTAAAAAAACAAGCTTGGCTCTAGCTCTGACAATGAGATATCTTTTCTTGGTCATCTAGCACTATGCATACTTCTCACCTTCTTCCAGGAGAGGGAATGAGAGGATGAGACTTTATTGTACCACTGGCATCCTAAAATCTATCAAGCAAGTCACAGTATTGTTGTGTTACTGTCACAAATTTGGATCTAGTTACGGGTATTTGAATTAGGGGATGAGGTTTGAGATAATGTGTCTAGGAAGGAGTTTTCTTCCTTCTACCTATGGTGACAGACTTAGAGAGAATCTGCAATCTCCTGGAGCTCGTTAAGAGAGAACTCTACAATCTCTGAGTTTTAGTGACTCAAAACCTTTTCTTACTCTCCTTACATTTTTCCTGATCTCTCAGCCTTTTAAACTAAACTGCCCACTAATAACTATCCCTCGAAAAGACATGAAATGGTTGCTGGGAAACTATTGGCTCTTTGAAGTTCAAGGTTGTTTCAATTTTCCCGAGGTTCCTAAATTATTACTCCTGATAGGTGGCCCTATTAAATCATTTTGAAATGATGGTACTGCCCCTAGGAGATTCTAAACCTGCTGGACCTTTTTCTGTCGATGCTTGGCTATGGCTGCTCTTTTATTGCTGATGTTCTCTTTTGAAATAGAAAAAACATGGGTGAGGGCGTCAAGTTTAGATTTTAGTTCTTCTTCATGTAGGGCTTTGTTCACAGCTTGTCCCTCTAGGAATAATGTTAGGATTCTATCAAGTTGCTGTTGAATAGATTCATCCATAACTTTTGGCTCTGAAACTAAATGTTACTGTCCCAAATTTGGATCTGATTATGGGTCTTTGAAGTAGGGTAACTGGTTTGATATAGGGTGCCTTAGAATGAATTTTACCCATGGTTAAAGAGAATCTGCAATCTCCCAGAGCTCGTTAAGAGAGAACTCTACGATCTGAGTTTTAGAAAGTCAAAAACATTTCTTAAAATGCTGCTAACATTTTTCCTAATATCACAGCCTTTTAAACTACCCACTACAATAACTACCCACTAATAACTATCCATTACAGTAAATAACTTGCTTAACCACCCCGCAAATACCCACTAACAAAGAAACTGATAACATGATAAAAAACCTGAATAACTAAATAAAACTACCTTAAAGACAGCAGTAAAACTACCCTAAGTATAGTTTGCCATGCCATGCCTTAGTGAATAACTTTAGTATGAGATGAGCAAAAATACCTTGAGAAACCAAGACCATCAACACGTGCAGCTTCTGCATGCCCCGCTCCCACATCTTCTGCTGTAGAGCCTCGTTTCACAAGTTCTGAGAACTCATGTTTATCAAGCCGACTTCCCTGAGGCCGACTAGCACGCTTTGGAGCTAACCCAAGCGCCTCCCTCATGGCCTGCTCCTCTTCTTCCTTAATTCTTTTTATCTCTTCTTTTAAAGCATCTGTATTTGAACTCCCAGATTTTTTATCCCTGGCGTACCAGTGTAAATCTTTACCTGTAAATAACAAAGGAAAAGGTTGGGAACATTCTATGGGCATGACTTGGATAATCCTGGCAGTAGATGAGACAAAAAAATATTATGCAAAATGCAGTGATGAAACTACTCTTACAAGAAGCCAGTCAACCGGAAATCACTTCAAGTCGAGCCATTAGGCCCACAACATTGGAGTTTGAATTTACCATCCTTCCTCTGAAAGTCAATATTTCCAGGAATATGGACACATGATAAAACGGCCAAACAGCCACAGACAACAAAAGCCTTCATGAATCTATCCAACCTATGACTCAAAGAAACGTATCAAAATATATGTTTCTATGTGCCTCTTCTGCAGAATATAATCCCAAAAAAGAATAATCTGCAAGAAATTGAGATGGGCTTATTTTAATTTGGGAAAATAATTAATCTGTTCCTGAGGTTTGACCAAACTAACTAACTCGTCCTCGTATTTTATCAAATGATCCCCGAGCTTTACTTCCGTTAAATCCTTCAGTCCTTCCATCCTTTTTTTTTCTGATTGCCGTCAAAATGTGTGAAAAGTAAAAAATAACCCCATAATTAAACAAGAAAAGACAAGAATAGCCTCTAAAATGCTTGTTTTTGTTATGAATAAAATGATGAATTAAACAAGAAAAGACAACAATAGAAACTTTTAACAGTAGCTTTTATAGTCAATTAACTCGTATATATTGGCTACTCTAACTTATGTTTCTGAACTGTTGCCTAGTTCCTCCGCTGGTAAGTCAAACAAAAGCTAAATCCATAACATAGAACAAACTCAAGAATAAATTTAAATTCAACAAATCATTAAATGCATATAAACGATAAAAAAAAAAGAGAGAATTCTGAACAAAGAACAAAGAGACTCATGAAATCGGTATCGGGCACAAAAAATTTTCCATGATTCTGGAATCTTTTTACATGTATGTTAGCAAAATCTGTGTCATGACAAATGGGTTGACTCTTCTCTTGGTTAGAAGCTGTATGGAAAACTATACTAGAAAAAAAATCCAAGATCAAGAGAAAAAGATGAATAAAATGTCAATCAACAAAATACCTCTTTACAGAAGATCACAAGGACCCGAATGAGAGGAACCAACACTCCACTTACTGTCCATCAATCTTCCAATTGTGTTCATAAACCAATCCTCCCACAAGCCACCAAAGAATTTGAACAAAGAACTTATTTCAAACCAAGAATCCTCCAAAGTTGCCTTCTTTTGAAAACCAAGAATCCAACAACCCCAATCTGCAAAATTGCAGCAATACCCACAAGCAGTAATCATATCTTCTTCCCTGTGTTCATTTTGATCTTTTTGCGTTGGCGATGGCGGTGCTTGATGCCTCTTTGAGGCGCTGGACCGCAATGCATGCCTTGGTGGCAGCGGAGGACTGCTTATTGGAGGTGAGATGGAGGTGGAGGTGAAGGTAGAGATCAAGACCAAGACCGAGACCGAGAAACAAGACTGAGACTGAGGTGTAGGTGGAGGTGGAGAGTGTCCGTTGCTAGCTTGCGTGGAGGCAGGATGATCGGATCAGATCTAGCGATGCATTGTGGTGGTTTGCCGCTGTTTGCAGCAGCAGAGTAGGGAGTTAAGGAGATGATAGTAGTCTAGGTTAATTATGTTTTTTCTTGTTTAACTGAGGGGCTATTTTTGACTTTTCACACATTTTAACGTCAAAATCAGAAAAAAAATGGATGGAAAGACTGACAGGTTTAACAGAAATAAACCTCAGGGGCCGTTAATTAATATTAATAAAATACGAGGTTGAGTTAGTTAGTTTGGTCAAACCTCATGGACGAATTAATTATTTTCCCTTTTAATTTTCCAAATACTGTATTAGAGACAACTACCTCATGACAGAGTTTTCAAGATACTTTTAGTTTAAAACCAGAGCTCTTCTGCATTTAGAAAATTGAAATAGGTTTAGTTTAAGGCACATGCAGAAATAAGTTTTTGAGACTATTCAAATTTCAGATCATAACCCTCATTTACACATTCATTAAGATAATTACTAATTTATCAAAGAAAATAGAATAACTTTTGCCTATTAGAGTTTAATAATTCCCATAATATTTAAAACGAGCTTGCATAAATGCTTACTGGTTAAATCAGGATTAAAAGGGAGAAAAATGACAAGAGTGACACATGAACTCAACTATGAATACTTTATATCTCAGCTTACTAAAAACTTGAAAAATAATTGTGAACAGAAGCACTCGGTAGCCAACAGTGAAAGCAAAAAGAAAGATCTGCTCTAAATGCAGCCAATGCATACTCTCTCATGTACATCTCAAATATCTGATAGTTCCATCAAATCAAAGATCCAATAAAAAACTACAAATATGCCAAAGACTCCAGTTTGTCTCACTTTTACTTCCAATTACAAAAATGTTAGGATCACTATATTGCCAAGGCTCTAATAATGATAAAGCAGTGGACATTGAATACCAAGACTAGAAGTTCTGCATTTTAAAAGTGTACAAACATTAGACCAAATCTTTCTCAATATCCAAACTGCACCTCCGCTAATCAACCTTTGAATTCATCTATATAGCCCCCATTTGGAATAAATCCTATTTTGCAGAATGGGATGTTGAAATTAAACATGCAGGACGCATCCAAATGAGTGTCCAATTATAAAATAAAATTTCATAGAAACAGAAACAATGAACTTCCATTACTATATTTCCATATCCAAGCAAGCAGACATCTTGGAAATTCAACAATTTAGTTGGATGGAGATCTCAACTTGACACAGCATAACAAAAGGAAATATTATAAAAGAAAGAACTTTCGTTAAGGAACACTGATTCACTGAGATAATGCAGAAAGATATGCTTGAATCACTCCCTATATAGAAACGGCCTAGATCACTGATACAGAGAGATGCTCTAAAATGTCCACTAAAGCATTTTCAATAAAAAATTTTAAAAAAAAAAAATTCCTTTATGGAAAATGAGAAAAATGAAATTTATTAATTTAATTTGAGAAGACAAATGCCACAATCTATAAAATTAACTAGAAATAAAAAAATGTACCACCTCCACTGCATAAATGCAATTTGCAATTCAGTTGACCCAAAAAGTTATTTGTAGTTACTATATTTCATTCCTTAAGCACAAACATGTGAAAGCTAAAATAGAAAAAGATGCCAAAAACAGAACAAACAGCTTAATCCTTCAAAAATATATGAGCATTTACATGTATCCTAGCACCATTATAATTGATGCAGGACCTAAAGTCTAAAACTGTTCATATTACTGAACTTCAGCAGCTTTCTAATTAAGGTTATTTAAGTTTTAGTCAAACTAGACTTAAAAAAAATCAAACCCTTTTCAATAAGGAATTTGTTCTGGCAGGTTTTATGTTTAGAAGGTGTTTGGTTTGGCTTGTAAGTCAGTCAAATCTATTTTTTTAATTAAAAAGTCATACATAAAATAGCACTTGGCTTGGCTTAAAAGTAAAAAAAAAAACTAGTTATAATAAATCAGAAGTCACAAATAAGCTCATATTTATGATTATCTACTTATTTTTTAAAACTACTCTTTGGCCAAATAAAAGACTATATTATCCTAATAACTTTTAAAAATACCCACATCATTCATGTTTGCAAACCTTTAAACTTCGAAACTAATTAACATACCCTTCCTTTTTTGGCCATTTTGACAAAATAATTTACTATTACGTATTTACTAACCAAAAAACTTAAACTATTTAGAAGTAATTTTTAAGTAATTCTACTAAACACTTAACTGTTTTGTTTTTGAATTGACTTATGGGTCAAAAAATACATTTAATTCAAAAGTTAAGAGAATGTACCGAAACCAAATACCCTCTTAATCCTTATTTTATTAGGATTATAGTTAAGACCTTACTTTAGTAGGATCATACCCCAATAAATTGAGCTGTAATTTGCAGTTCTAAGAGCAGATTTCAGGTTCCAGTATTTTCAGTAATGAAAGAAGTAGTTTATTGGTCTTTATTTTCCTGGTTGTGCCATCAGAACATTCAACCCCTTTTTGGTCGAATTATGCTCTATTAATCCACATTTTTCAATACTCTCTTGTCTTGTCAAATCAACAACCTAATTAGGGTTAGGGTTATTTCTGCTACTTCAGTAATCATTTGCCCCAGATAACAATTTTGTGACCAGAAAGCAAAAATGCAAAAAACAGAACAATCTACAACCACCTCCTAAATCATACATAATATCAAGAATGTATTAAATACAAGATGTTTTACAGCAAAAGAGCAATTTGATTTGCAAAACTAGGTACAAGGTGGCTAAAAAATTCTTATAATGATAGAGAAAGCACACACAATATACCAACAAGAAAATGCAGAGCACATTATGCAGTAGCAAAGTAGATAAATCTGATGGTGAAACGGTAACATTTTTTTATAATGACGAGAGCATACCTTTCTGCCATCTTCCAACTGGGGCCTTAATACTATGACCAAGATAATTCTCGCGATGTTTATCAACCTTAACATCATCCCAACTAAATTCTGCACATAAAAAATTTCTTTGTCACCGTTATCACAAATTCATTGCTTAATATCCAAAGAAAATAAAAATAAATCAATAAAAACGCCAGAAGAACCCTAATTGATTGAATTGAATGATTAGTTCCTAAGAACTTATCAACATTTAACATAAATAGGTTCACTTTCTTTCCTTTATCGTTTTATGAAGTTCAAATTGCTAACTAGGTTAGACATCATCTAGGGAACTGGTTTTTCCTTTTAAAAAAAAAAATTCGAGTTGGAACCACGATAATTCAACATAATAGCAATTGAGTTCTTTATATATAGAGAGAGAGAGAGGGAGAGATCTTACGATCTCGGCCGCCGCGGACGCCACCTCTGGTTGGATGATACATCGTTGTTGAAACTTCTAGTCGAAAGCTGAAAGAAAAAACTCGTCTCTTCAAATCTTCCTGGAAAGGGGTTTCGAAGAAATTAATATTCTAAATGAAATTCTTACTCGGCGTCCCCATAAAATATGAAAACTTCGTTTAAAGAAAAAGAAATTATTAAAGAACAAGAAATTATAAAATTTATATAGAACAATGAGAAATTATCCACTCAATAGTAAAATTGATGCATAATGATTTTTTTTATAGAAAATAATTATTTTTATTAAAAAATAAAGGTGAATAGCCAAAATAAAAAATCTTCCCTTGACATTTTTATTAATGCTAGCGATTTTTTTTTTTTTTATTTTATCCATCTATATCACATAGATTAATTAATTTATATTATGTAGCCTCATCCATCAAAATTAAGTTGATGTACCATTATTGATCGATGAATAGGCCCACAAATATTATTGACTAAGCATTCCACCTCAGCTAGTAAATAAAAAATTAGAAAATTTCATTAGAACATCTCCAATGTGAATTGCTCATCTTTAATTGACACATCAGAAAAATTAAAGTTAAAAATTATATACGTTCTCCAATGCTATTGTCTATTTAGTTTATTAGACTAATGTGTAAAAAAAATAGACACAGTCAACCATATCTCTATTTTTAGAAGACTTATTATATAGCGTAACTTAGTTATTTAATTCATTTTTTCCTATTAATTTTATATTCTTTTTCCACCATCTTTCTCTTTGCACTTGAACTTCTCCCCTCAACCCATTTATTCTTGGCGGTGAAACAAGAAAACTGGAGTTGCATTGTTCTTGTATTTAATAAATTACCAAAACTAAGAAAGCCCTAGTAATTGGACCAGTGAAGAAGCTCCGACCAAGATAACCCTTTCTTTACTCTTCGTTTTTATTCTTTTTGTTCTTTTATTTTAGTTTGATTATTGTTGCATGTTTAGTATTCGTAATCAAATAGCCCAAAAATTAACCTTAAAATTTAATGTAAATATATCTCTCAAGTTCTCATTCTTCACTGTGAAGGGTTTTATGTTTCCTTTTCTTCATTGTGTTTGTTAATTCCATTTTTTTTTTTTTTTATGTTTCTATTACATGTTGCTATCTAAATCATTAAAAAAAACTACAAACTTTATGGGTAGTTTTAATTGTATCCAACTTTCTTTTTCCTAATACTCTTAACTTTAACTTTAGTTACAATAGTACCCGAATTTCAAATTGTATCCAATTTAATAAATAAAGTATTATTTTCGTTGGATCTATGCTTTCTGAATGTAGATCTTAAAGTATGTTTCCTTTCAACTATGCAAAATTAAAAAAAAAAAAAATTCTCTTTCCTAAGTTTATATATGATTTTGATTTTCTTATGTTTATTATGAATATGACAGTGAAATTACATATATTTATTTTCTAATATTGGTTCAGAATTTAAATTCATTAAAATCCAAGGTTTAGTTAGTTAAAAGCATAGAATAGTAATTTAGGTTTTTGTTTTACCATTTTCTAAGCATAGAATTTTAGCTAGGGTTTATTGAAATTATACTTAAGTTAGATCTCTTATAAAAATAAAATTTGTTTATTACGATGTCATTTATTTTTAGAAAATTATTACATTTTACTACGACAACACAACCACAATAGCTTATGCTAAGGATCCAAAGTATTATGGAAAATCAAAACATATTGACACTAGATATCATTTCATTCAAAATATTATTGAACAGGGTCAAATATTCCTTAAGCATATTCATACTCGTAATATGGTTGGTGATCCTTTCACCAAACCAATTATTAGGGACTTATTTTTGAAACACATCAAAGGTTTAGGACTGTTTAGGATTTGATATACTTGTTGTTTGGACATTTTTTATATTATACAATTAATAATGGCAGTGGATATATTTTTTTTTTATTTGCATAATCTTGTGGCACTATTTATATGTATGTATGTATATATAATTTTTTTAATAAAATGTCATTAGATTTTTTGAGATTAGCCCTCTCATATGGGTGATCGCCCTATCGCTAAGTGAGTGAGTATGATGAGACTATAGGGTTTAGTGGGTGCGCAAATTAATATCATATTACTAATGTGAAAGTATGATAATTGGATATTCATGTCGCCTTAAACAAGAGGTTAAGACAAGACAAATTAGATTAGTCGAACATGCAATTTATCCACTTCCATGAAACCTATTTATAGCCGAATTGAAATATTTAAGAAAATACATATGGTATTTATCTTGAAATTATTAGATTAGATGCTCATGCGGAGTAACTAAATATAAATTCATACGGTGTTTTAGCGTGACATGTCCTGAGTGGGAGCTGCACCATAACATTCAAATTTGTGTTGTATATGCTATTTTGCGACCGTTATAGGAGTGATTGAATTGATTCCTATTTCATCACTGTATGAGCCTTAGGATTTATAAAATCCATACATATATACCTTTTAGTAACTTAACACTATGTCATGAAGTGGAGACTTGATGTTTGCTATTTTAGCATGTTATTCCAAGAAGATGATTTATTCTGTCTGATGAAGCATTTCTAAGAAAGCTATCAAGTCTATATGGATTGTCATAAGTAGTTAAGGAAAGACTGATTAATGTTTCACCTATGATTTATGACTCACAGCCTGGGCGATTATATCAGAAATAAATTTGATGTAATCATGAGTACATTGTATAACCGAGAGATCATAGCATGTTCTTTACTATCTTTATTCTTAAGGGATCAGAAATGCTTAATTTGGTGAAAACATACATTTTGGAATATATAGTGAGATATGGAGTTGAAGTGTACAGTTAATTAGGTGGTGACTTAATATAATGCTCCTCAATTTTATCTTTCTCGTCAGGTCGCACACTCCATTTCCTATATGATTGGAGATATATGTGAGAGAGTTTATTTTTAGATTCAGATGTAGCATCCAAATGTGTTTGTGCGGGAGATGTTGTCCATGGGCATAAAGCGCATTTGTACCTACATTGGGATTGCATATTTATCCTAAGATTATACTAGGGTTTTATTAGTTAACTGCCTAGTTAAAAGGCACATAGAATATTAATGCACGATCTCTCCCTTCACTTTAATTATTCTCAACAACCACTCTCTCTAAAATAACTCTCTATGGGTAACCATCAAGAAAAACCTTAGGTTTTGGAGTGTGTAACTATCTGTGAATGACTATAGTGGCCGCTCACATTGACGATGAGTGGATCTTTTATTGTTGTTTGTTCTTAATACAAGAGCGTCCAAGACTAATCATCGGGTTTATAATTTTAAGTGTATCCTACTAATTTTTTATTGTCTCTCCAAAGAGGTATTCAACGGTAAGGATAATTAATACTTATACTATTGTGAAATCAATTTTGGGAACCAATATGTACTCATATGGTTTGCTACTTAACAAAAAAAAAATATATATATATATATTTTTTTATTTGGTGGCATATGGCCACTAACAGTAAAAAGAGAAGAATGAAAAGTTTTTGTTAAACTTTTTTCTATTGTTGCTGGACAATGAAAAATAAAATAAAACAAAGTTTATTTTGTTGTTTTGGAAAGTGGCATAACGCCACTGTTTTGGCTATAGTGTTGTCATTTTAATTTTTTTTATTTTTTGGTTACTTATTTTTCGCAAAATATTTCTGTAGATTAAAAAAAGGAACTTTTTTTAATCCCTTTAAGTGGCAAAAGGCCATAATGTTTCTTTTCGTTGTTTCATATAATAGGAAGGAAATTCTTTTCGTGGCAAACGACCATTGTTTCCAAACTAATAAAAATAATAAAAAATAATTTTTTTTTAAAATGGCAAAAGGCCATTGATCGTAAAAAATTCATGCTTGTTTTAATTTTTTGGTGAATAAATTTTTTTTTTTTGGTTTTAAAATTTTTAGGTAGAAGTTATATACATATTTTGAATATTATACTTCATATTTTTTATGATAATTTTATATATATATATATATATATATATATATATATATATATATATATATTGTGTTATATGAACACAATTGTTCTATCTAAAATATATCTTGGCATGTTGCACCAAAATATTAAGTCCAATAAGTGATTTGTTTACACATTTATATAATTATATCATATTGTGGATAAGAGTAACGAGTCCTTGTATTTATACATAAATTAAATTGGATATGTTATTTCTTATTTTAATTTGAATAGTAAGAGATGATTACTGTCTCACAAGGGCGAAATTTTCGATTTTATTGTGCCTATTTAAATTTCATATATGATTTTATTATGTATAAAATAAAAGGAAATACATACATATTAGTGCCTAATTTTTTAGTTTTGCACAATGATTCTAGTGAATATGACTTCTAAGAATTTAGTCCATGAGTTGGCAAACCAAGACAAATTGAACGGTGACAATTATGATATTTGGCATAGAAAAATCCTCTATCTCCTTAATGAGAGGAAGTAATGAATACCTTGACAAAAACCATGGAGCCAACACCTAAGAATGAAGTCCTTGCTCAAGTCGGCAATTATGAGAAATGACAAAATAAGGATCTTAGTGTGATCTATACAATGTTAAGCTGCGTGCACAATTACCTTATTAAAGAGTTTGAGAATTTTACAACTGCTAAAGCTATATAGGAGCAACTTAAACTTAAATTTGGTGGCACCACCGCAACGAGGCTGAGGGCCCTGACTAATAGAATATGTAATATTCTGTTGGTATAATTAGTTTGATCTGATTTATATAGATTAGTTTCCTAATTGTATATAGTTAGGGTATTGAGCTGTATGACTATATATAGGAAAGTCATTGTACAATATGAGATACGGAAGACATCTTCTTTCATGGTATCAGAGCCGTGAACGATACCTATCTTCTATCGATCTTCTTTCGTCTTCTATTTCTATTCCTTCTTCTTCTCTTCATCGCTAATTTTATTCCTTTTTGATGGCGGACAAAATTCACCCAGCCACCACCATCACGAATATCAAATTAGCCATTCCCTTAACCCTTGATTATGAATCTGCCCAGTGTAACAATTGGGCTACCTTGTTCACCATTCATGCCAAAGCTACACTCACCCATGATCATATTACTTCTCCAACGAGTGTAGTATCATGATCGGCTGATGAACAAGTGCAATGGGTTCGTATTGATAACATCGTGCGCCAATGGATTTATGGTATGATCTCTAATGATCTCCTCAACACCATTATAAATCCAAAGGATACTGCACTTGATGCCTGGAATCATCTTGCCAACTTATTCCAGGATAATAAAACTGCTCGTGAAGTTCATCTCGAAACTGAGTTCGCCAATACTCATCTGAGAGATTTTCCGGACGCAAAGGCTTACACTCGTCGTCTTAAAGTTTTGGCTGATCAACTAGCCAATGTTGATCAAAAGGTTAGTGATCAGAGGATGGTTCTTCGACTCCTCACCGGCCTTACCGATGCGTATGATGGTTTTGTTACTGTTGTTCAGAACAAAGCACCTATGCCTACCTTTGCACAAGCTTGTTCTATGCTTATTTTGGATGAGACTACGAAAGCCGAACGTGCTAAATCAGAGGCAACGAATAATACTGCGTTGCTTATGCGGACTGCTGCTACTAATCCTCCATCTGATTCTTACAAGGATTCGGCTCTAGTGCCAGCCACTTCTAAGGGCAAACGACAGCAAGGGAAACAACGTGGTAATAATCAGCGTGGGTATCAGACTAATCAGAATCATCCGAATTCTGGTGGGGGTTGAGGAAATTTTCAGAACTCAACAATTTTTTTATCCGCAGCCTCCTCCTTACATGCCGCCGTCTGGTTGGAATTTCCCTTCGTGGAATGGCTGGTACCCATCACAGCCGTGGATGGCACCACCATGTCCCTATCCAATAAATCCTTGGCCTCAACGTCCACCGCGAGCACCGCAGCAAGGACTTTTAGGGTCTCATCCTTCACAGTAATCCTTTTACACTGCTGCTGTCCCATCTCAGTCTACTGAATATGCTCCGACTGATATCGAACAGGCCTTGCACAACATGTCTTTAAAGCCACCGGAAGGACAATGGTATATGGATTCAGCTGCCACTTCTCACATGACTGCAAATCCAAGTACGCTCACCTCTTATTCTAAATTGAGCCGCAAAGATGGTATTGTTGTTGGTAATGGGCATATTATTCCAATTCAAGGTCATGGTAATGTTCAGCTGTCTCCTTCTAATCCTACTTTACACCTTCGTAATGTTTTGCATGCTCCAAACATGATTAAAAACCTTATTTCTGTTCGTAAATTTACAACTGATAATTGGGTGTCTGTTGAGTTTGATCCGTTTGGGTTTTCTGTGAAGGTTTTTCCGACGGGGACCAAAATTCTGCGGTGTGAGAGTTCTGGGGATTTATATCCTTTCAATCTTCCTAGAGTTGGTCATGAGTCTGCTTTCTCTGCTGTTTCGCCAAATCTTTGGCATGCTCGTTTGGTTCACCCTGGCAAAGTCATTCTTCAATCTCTTAGACAAAATAAATTGATTGATTGTAATAAGGACAAGTTAGCATTTTGTAATTCTTGCCCTCTTGGTAAATTTGTTCGGTTGCCTTTTCAGGATTCGTTTAATGTTACTCATAAACCTTTTGAAATAATTCATAGTGATTTGTGGTGTTCACCAGTTCTTAGTTCTTCAGGGCACCAATATTATTTGTTATTTCTGGATGATTTTTCGAATTTCCTTTGGGTTTTTCCCCTCTCATGCAAGTCTAAGGTTACTGGGAAATTTATTCAGTTTCATGCTTTTGTTACCACACAATTTCAAACCTCAATTAAACAATTGCAATGTGATAATGGCAAGGAATATGATAACCAATTGTTGCATTAGTTTTGTATTCAGCATGGGATAACATTTCGTTTTTCATGTCCCTATACTTCTTCCCAAAATGGTAAAGCTGAGAGGAAAATCAGAACCCTTAATAATGCTATTCGCATTTTTCTAGCCCATTCCTCCACACCACATCAGTATTGGCATCATGCTCTTCACCATGCTACATATATCCATAATACTTTACCCACCAAAATATTAGGATTTCAGTCACCAACTCAAGTTTTGTATCACAAAATTCCTTCGTATACAAACATTAAGGTTTTTGGCTGTCTTTGTTTTTCGCTGCGTCCTGCATCTGTTATTCATAAATTAGACAATAGATCCTTGCCTTGTGTATTCCTGGGAAATTCTTCTTGTCACAGGGGCTTCAAGCGTTTTGATATGTCTTCTGGAAAAATCATTCTTAGTCGCCATGTTAAATTTGATGAACAACAATTTCCATTCTCTACTGTCTGTCTCCCATGTTCTAACTCTTATGATTTTCTCGATGACACCTTAACACCAATAGAAATCCATCGTATTTACTCTCAAAGTAATCCAGCCGATTCTACTTCCTCCATTATCGAGTCACAGTCTTCTCACTCACCTCCTTCACCTATTCCACCTCCACCACCTCCAAACCGAATGGTAACTAGGAGTCAACATGGAATTGTCAAATCCAATCCTAAATATCAACACTCATATCATGTTGACAAGTTGCTTCTGTCTCCCATTCCTAAAAATCCAACACAAGCTCTTCATGATTTGAATTGGAAAAATGCCATGATTGAGGAATATCAGGCTCTCCTTAAGAATAAGACGTGGGTTTTAGTACCTCGTCCTCCTAAAGTCAATGTTATTCGGTCTATGTGGATTTTTCGGCATAAACTAAATTCTGATGGTTCATTTGAAAGGTATAAGGCTCGTCTTGTAGGTGATGGTCGTTCTCAGCGTGAAGGAATCGATTGTGCTGATACATTCAGTCCTGTGGTGAAACCTGCTACTATCAAAACTGTGCTTAGTCTTGCATTGGCTAATTCATGGCAAATACATCAACTAGATGTCAAGAATGCATTCCTTCATGGCAACCTCACTAAAACCGTATATATGCATCAACCGCAGGGATTCAGAGATTCAAGTCATCCTGATCATGTTTGCTTATTACAGAAATCTCTCTATGGCCTTAAGCAAGCCCCTCGAGCTTGGAATCAACGGTTTACAGAATATGTCACCACTCTTGGTTTTAAACAAAGCCGAGTTGATACTTCTTTATTTGTCTATTGCCATAATGCTGACATTGCCTATTTGTTACTTTATGTGGATGACATCATACTCACTGCTTCCTCTGCAGCTTTTCGAAAGAAAATAATAAATCTATTGGCACAGGAATTTGCAATGAAGGATTTGGGTTGCTTACATTATTTCCTGTGGATTGCTGTTACTCATTCTAAGGATGCTATTTTTCTTTCTCAAAAGAGGTATGCCGAAGATATCTTAGAAAGAGCAGGGATGACAAATTGCAAGTCCAGTTTTACACCTGTTGATACCGAAGGAAAATTGAGCTCCACAACGGGTATACCTTGTTCTGCTTCTAAGCAGTACCGCCAAATAGCTGGAGCTCTTCAGTATTTGACTTTCACGCGGTCAGACATTTCTTATGCGATCCAGCAAGTTTGTCTCTTTATGCATTCTCCAATTGAAAGCCACATGAATTCCTTGAAACGGATATTGCGATACATCAAAGGTACGCTAGACTATGGTTTACATTTGCAAAAATCTGCTACAAACACTCTTCTAGCCTATACTGATGCTGATTGGGGCGGCTGTCCGGATACCCGCCGTTCAACTTCGGGCTACTGTTTGTTTCTTGGCGATAATCTTGTATCTTGGTCTTCCAAGTGCCAACCTACTATTTCCAAATCTAGTGCGGAGGCTGAATACAGGGGTGTTGCGAATGCTATATCTGAGTCCTGTTGGTTAAGAAATTTGTTGTTAGAGCTTCATTGTCCCATTCTGAAGGCTACTTTAGTTCATTGTGACAATATAAGTGCGGTTTACTTATCAGCCAATCCGATACAACATCAAAGAACTAAACATATAGAATTGGACATACATTTTGTTCGCGAAAAGGTTTAGAAGGGCGAAATCCATGTAAGTCATCTCCCCTCCAGGTTTCAAATTGCTGATATCTTCACCAAAGGTTTGCCTAAAGTTCTCTTCGAAGATTTCAGAGCCAGTCTTAGTGTTCGTCCTTCTAACCCTAAGACTGCGGGGGTGTAATAGAATATGTAATATTCTGTTGGTATAATTAGTTTGATCTGATTTATATAGATTAGTTTCCTAATTGTATATAGTTAGGGTATTGAGCTATATGACTATATATAGGAAAGTCATTGTACAATATGAGATACGGAAGACATCTTCTTTCACTGACTCTCAAATTCAATGAATATGTCATTGATCCAAAACATAGCATGCAAGCGCATCTTAGAACTATGTCTGCAATGATCTGAGAACTGAAAGTAGTTCGAGTAGATCTCAATGATGAGCAATAAATTTTGGGTGTTCTTAAGTCTTTGCCTGATTCTTCTTGGGAATATGTCAAATTGGTGCTAACACATAATGAAAGCATCAAGAATTTTGATGACCTTGCACGCCATCTTTTGCTTGAGGCGGAGCGCAGAGTGGCAAACTGCAGCACAATAATAGTTGCTCAAGTTGATAAGCACTCAAATAAGCATGAACACTATGGACAGTAAAAGGCTGGACAACATAAGGCAAGGATCCCTCCATCAAAGGATGGAAAGGTTGGTAAGCACAAGGTAAACGTGGAAAGAAAAATATTAGCAAAATCAAGTGCTACAACTGTCAAAAGATGAGACACTTTGCTTATGATTGCATCAAGCCAAAGAAGGTATTTTCCTATTCCTGCTCTTTAAGAATTTTAGTTTGCTTAATAAAATTTATTTCTCATGTTCTCTCTAGTTGGATTGTAGACACATGAACCATATAGTGAGAAATCGAGCAAGAGATGTAGATTATCGCCGAGTACCAATAGGCAACTATTATGTAATTATGGGAAATGGTACTGAGGAAGAAGCCCTTGGAATTGATTCTTATCTATTAAAGATGCGGATTAGATGCGATTTAATATTATACGATGTGTTGCATCCACCCAGTGTTCGATGTAATCTATTTTCAATTTTAACAATGTTAAAACTAGGATATTCTTTCCATTTTGAAGGAATTCAATTAAAGATTTATTTAAGTTCAGACCTTTGTAGTTATGGTTTCATAAGGAGTGAATTTTTTTATGTTGGATTTAGTTTCTAATATAAATAGATATTGCTTCAAATTCAATTAAATGGCATGTGAGATTGGGACACATAGGACAAAATAGAATGGCTAGATTAGCTAAAAAAGGCCTTTTGGGGCCATTTAATAAAATAAGCATATCTATGTGTGAACCGTGCTTAGCAGGTAAAGCCTGCAAAAAGCCTTTTGGAAAGGCCAAGAGGGCCTCTTTCTTGTTGGAGTTAATCCATTTTGACATATGCGGACCTATGAATATGAGGGCTCGCTATGGTGCATCTTATTTTCTCACATTTATTAATGATTATTCGAGGTATGATTCAATCTTTCTATTACCTTACCGATCAAAAGCTTTAGAGTGCTTCAAATGCTTTATGACTGACAGAGGTGGGCATTCGGTCGGTTTGATTCAAACCAGAGCGAATCAACTCAAATAGACTAGACCAAAATTAAAAGCATACCATACCGACTTGACAGAAATAAGAACTGAAATCGAATCAAATTGGACCAAATCGAACCAGTTCGATTCAGACTATTTATCAAAGAAAGAATAAGAATTACTAAGAAATTGAAAAATCACGAAGAAAACCCAACTAAATAGCAAAAAAATAAAAATAAAAATAAAAGTACCAAAAAATAATACTTACAGCTGCAGTATTGTTGGAGCTTGAAATTTGGAACATGATGAGTGAGATGAGAGGGAGATATACGCGAGATATTAGTTATGTAGAAAAAAACGCAGAGCCGTAGACTGTGTCTTTAAGTGGGACTGTGGAAAAGAATTTGAGTAGATGTGAACAATTTACGTGAAGACGTGAAAACCTAAAAAAAGAGATAAAATATATAAGATAGGTTTAGCTTAAAATGTTGTGTTTTGTTTTTCGGTTTAATTGGGCTATTCGGGTTTCTTTTTATGCACCAAACTAGTAATTAAATACCAAAATATATGTTCACATCATACTGAACCTAGCCAAATAACTCGAAAATCAAACCAAATAGACCAAATTGGTTCGATCCGGTTTAAAAAATCAGTTCAAACCGTATAGTGTCCACCCTTAATGATTGAGGTTGAGAATCAGAAAGAAAAGGGCATAAAGGCTCCTCGAACTGATCGAGGCTGAGAATATTTGTCCGATCAATTTAAAATATTTTGTAAGGAAAAGGGGATACATAAATAATTGACTATTCCTTACATTTCGCAACAAAAAGGTGTAGCAGAAAGGAATTATATACTTTTAGAGATGGTTAGGTCATGATGGCACAAACTAACCTTCCAATCAGTTTTTATAGAGGATGGACTTCTAATAGCTACCTATATACTTAGCCAAGTGCCTTCTAATCCTTTCTCTCTACTCCCTATGAATTGTGGAATGGCAATAAATCTAACTTAGATGGTTTACGTCCATAGGGGTCAGCAGGATATGTCACATACATCTCACAAACATGGGAATTAGACCCTAGAGCTAATAAAAGTATTTTTATTAGATATCATGAGAATTCTAAGGGTTATGTGATGTATGGTGAACATCCTGATGGGGGGATGATATAAATAGATTCTCGCGATGTGAATTTTTTAGAAAAGGATTTCCCATGCATTGGTGAAGTTAAAAAAGATCTTCAACTATATGAGTTGCAAGATGATGTCCTAGTATCTCACAATTAGGATGAAGAAATGAGTTCTTCTCCTATGGATGTTGGAGATAGTGGGAGTGAACCACTTAAGATAGAGTTTCATGATCCACAACTACGTAGAAGCAAACATGGATTGATTCCTCATCCTCGTTTTAAGATTGAAGGAGAATCTTTCATGTGTGCTTCTATGGATAAAGATGAGCATGTTTCCTATGAAATGACTATAACTTCATATGCTTCACAACAATGGATTGAAGCGAAATAGTTCAATGGTTAAGAATAATATGTGGGAATTAGTTGATCTTCCATCATGGCGTAAGACTATTGGAAACAAATGGGTTTTCAAAATCAAATGCCAAGCGGATGGATCAATTGATAAATATAAGGCTCATTTAGTAGCGAAAGGCTATACCCACAAAGAAGAAATAAATTATGATGAGACATTCTCCCCAGTGGTGTGAGTTGCCTCAAAATGCTTGATTCTAACTATCGTCGCACATCTTGATAGGGAATTATTCCAAATGGATGTAAAAATAGCATTTCTCAATAGAGAACTAGATGAAGAGATATATATGGAACAACCATATCGGATTTGTACAAAAGTCAAGAGCATAAAGTGTTTCGCCTTAAACATTCCATTTATGGTCTCAAGCAATCATCTAGATAATGGTATTAGGAGTACTTTAAAATGCATAATTCCAAACCTGTTGATACTCCAATTGAGAAAGGTCAAATTCTTAACATTGAACAATGCCTAAAGACAAAAGAACAAAAGAAGCATGGAAAATGTTCCTTATGCAAGTGCAGTTGGCAGTTTGATGTATGCTATGATGTGTACTTGACTTGGCATTTGCTTTGCTGTTAGATTGGTAAGTATATATTAAAGTAATCCTGGCATTGCGCATTGAAAAGTAGTCAAAAGGATTTTAAGATATCTAAGAGGTACTGAGAACCTCGCTCTATGCTATCATAGTGGGAGCCCTAAACTAGTTGGATACACTAATGATGATGGGTCTGCAGATCGAGATGAATGCAAATCTACTTCTGGATATGCATTCATTTTGGGAGGAAGTGCCATTTCATGGAGTAGCAAAAAGAAAGCTTGTGTCTTCTAATCAACAATGGAGTCTCAGTATGTTGCATGTACTAGTGCAGTTCAAGAAGCAATCTGGTTAAGGCAATTCTTGGTAAGCTTAAATCTTATAGCTCATATTGGGATGTTATTCAAATTTATTATGACAACACGGCTATAATAGCTTATGTAAAGGGTGCAAAGTATCATGAAAAGTCAAAACATATTGACACCATATATCATTTCTTTCGAGATATTATTGCGCAAGGTCAATTATTCCTTAAGCATATTCTTACTCGTGATATACTTGCATATCCTTTCACTATGCCAATTACTAAGGACTTATTTTTGGAAAAAGTCAAAGGTTTAGGATTGTTTAGGATTTGATATACTTGTTGTTTGAACATCTTTACATTATGTAATTAATAATGGTGGTGGATATTTTTTTATTTGCATAATCTTGTGGCACTATTTATATGCATGTATATATATATTTTTTAATAAAATGTCATCAGGTTTTTGAGATCAGCCCTCTCACATGGGTGATCCCCCTATCGATAGGTGAGCGAGTAGGATGAAACTATATCCTTAATATTTAGTGTTTAGTGAGTGCACAAATTAATGTCTTATTGCTAATATCAAAGCACGATAATTGGATATTTATGTCGCCTTAACAAGAGGTTAAGATGAGATAAATTAGATTAGTCGAACATATAATTTATCCACTTTCATGAAACCTGTTCTTAGCCGAATTGGAATTTTTTAGAAAATATCATATGGGTATTTATCTTAAAATTATTATATTAGATACTCATGGGGAGTAACTAATTATAAATTCGTATGGTGTTTTAGCATGACATGTCCTTAGTGGGAGCTGCACTATAACATACAAATTTGTGCTGTATGTGCTATTTGACGACCATTATAGGAGTGATTGAATGGGTCCCTACTTCACCACTGTCTGAGCTTTAGGATTTATAAAATCCACACATATATACATTTTGGTAACTTAATAATATGTCATGAAGTGGAGATTTGATGTCTCCTACTTTAACATGTTATTTTAGGATAATGATTCATTCCGTCTGATAAAGCATGTCAAGAAAGCTGTCAAGTTTATATGGATTGTGATGAGTAATTAAAGAAAAATTGATTGATGTTTCACCTATAATTTATGACGTACAGCTTTTGCGATTATATCAAAATAAGTTTGTTGTAATCATGAGTACTTTGTATAACTGAGAGATCATAGCATGTTCTTTACTATCTTTTTCCTTGAGCAATCAGAAATGTTTGATTTAGTGAAAACATACAGTTTGGAATATATGGCGAGATATGGAGTTGAAATGTTATGTTAGTTAGGCAGAGACTTAATATAATGCTCCTCAATTTTATCTTTCTCGTCAGGTCACACACTTCATTTCCTACATGATTGGAGATATGTGTGAGAGAGTTTATTTTTGGATTCATATGTAGTATCCAAATGTGTTTTAGTAAGAGATGTTGTTCATGGGCCTAAAACCTATTTGCTACCACATTGGTTTGCATATTTATCCTAAGATTATACTAGGGTTTTATTAGTTTACTCCCTAGTTAAAAGGCATAGAGAATATTAACGCACGATCTCTTCCTTTACATTAATTATTCTTAGCAACCACTCGCTCTAAAATAGTTCTCCATAAGTAACCAACAAGAAAAACCTTAGGTTTTGGAGCATGTAATTTTCTGTGGATGACTCTAGTAGCCGCTCACGTTGATGACGAGTGGATCTCTTATTGCTGTTTGTTCATGATACAAGAAGGTGTAGGAATGACCATCGTGCTTATAATCTCAAGCGTAAGATCGCAATAATTTTCTATTGTGTCTCTGAAGAGGTATTCTGCTGCTTCTCTTTTTAATTACTGTGATTTTTTTTTAACAAAGTGAAAGAAAAAGAACATGGAATAAAATAAAAACAAACATGTAAAATATGAGAATTAATAAGTTGTAGCTATTCACTTCAGTGAAAGGAAAAGAAATAGAATAAAATAAAAACAAACATGTAAAAATATAGGAATTAATAAGCTGCAGCCATTTCGCTCATGGTTTCCTTTTCTTGTATTGTGTTTGTTCGTAAAGATTATTTTGGTTTACGTACTACATGAATTAATTTTAATAGGTATTATATCTTTTTGTTACTTTTATTTGGATTAAAATATCATTTGAAGAATAAATAATTGCTAATGTTCAAGTGTGATGCCCTTTAATTTTAGAATATTGTTTTCTCTCCCAAAATTTAAGTAATTCTTGACTGTATTGGGGGGATTCTTACATTGGCATAATTGGTTATTTTCCTAAGCAATAATTTGAGAATTTCATTATAGTCATAGAGTGTTCATCTTATAGAGGTATATATACTTTTTCTATGGATTTGAAAGATCTTAATAATTTCCCATGCTTCCAAGGCTCACTCACTATTCAACATGCCAATAATTCCTCCAAACCTCTTGCACATAATAATTCTATGTTACAAGCTAGTATGTCAATTCAAATGCCAAACCAATTTTCTCACTATCCATTAGCACAAATACACTTTTAATCTAATGAATATTCCATATCCTTCTTATGCCAATCATCAATTTAGATTTGAATTTTCTTACCAAGATCTAGTAGATGATTCGAACAATCCATTTAACACTCAAACGTCAAATACATCCAAAGGATCAAAAAGGAAAAATATGGTCATGCAAAAGTCCAATAATTCTCAATCTTCACTTCTGTAACAAAAATTAGACTAAAGCTGAACATGTTGTATCGATAAAAGCATGGTTGTATGTCTCTGTTGTTTTTGATATTGGCAATAATAATAATAAAAAAGTATAACTATGTGGGACTATATTTTGCAATTATGGCGGAGAATAAAGGTGTGGAAAATCATAATGCTCAAAACACCAATAACTTAGGATTTTGTGGGGGAAAAATACAAGTTATATATAACAAGTTTCATAGATTCTATGAGACTAGAAAGATATCCATAAAGTGGAACGATCCTTAAAGATATGGTAACTCTAATTTATTCATAATTCATACTTCTTAAATTATCAACTCTCCATTATTATTTTATTTTGGTTTGTATTTATTTTTTATTATTTTTATTTTTTGGTTTTTTAGAAATGAGAAGCAATGCAAATGTACGAGGATCTTACCAACGACCAAGTATTCAAATATGAACACTGTTGGGATCTCATGATAAAGAACCCAAAATGGTGTTCAAAGGGGCTTACAAATACAAATGAATCAGTCAAATGAAAATCAGATGGCATAAAAAATCACCTCCATTGGCTCCAACAACACATGAGTCTTTTTCTAATAAAGGGGATGGATCTATTATGGACAATATTGTTGATGGGGTTGTATGACCAAAAGGAAGAAAAGCATATAAAGATAAAAAAAAGAAGGTTGAAGGATGAAAAGGTTATGGTTGATATTTGGAATAATTTGCAAAGCAATCTTGACAGACAACTTATTATATATCGAGAAGAGCTGGAGTTAAAAAAAGAGAAAGAAAAAAAAGGAACTTGAAACTATAAGAGTAAATAATAGAAAAAGAGATAGAATCAAAGAAGAAAGCAATAAAGACGAAGCAACAAAATCTAATTATGAATCAAGATCTCAATAAGCTTTCACCAAGTGTATGGACGACATATGAAATTTATCAAACTCAAATATTGAATGAGTGGGAAAATGATGGCTTTTTTCCAAAAAGATTAGCTTAGCATCTCTTTTTCTGTTAGACTTGCATTTTGTCAATTTTTTACACTTACTTTTTAATATATCTAAAATGACTATTTAATTTATTTATGGCTTATGTTTGCAGAGACTTATTTAATCTCTCTCTCTCTCTCTCTCTCTCTCTCTCTTTCTCTTGTTTGTTATTGTTTTGTTATCAGTTTATTAGTAATGATAAACATTATCTGTTGTACTCATTAGCTATCACATAGCTTATACTCAATGTATAAATACTTTGGCATTCTGCCTTATTGAATATATATACAACAGTTCCTTACATGGTATCATAGCCTTAATGGCAACAAAAAAAAAAAAAAAAAAGAATTCTTCATCTCTTCCCACACCTACCACCACCTCTCACCATACTTTTCCATTAAGCTCACCAATAAAAATTACCTTGATTGGAAAACTCAATTCCTTTCTCTCCTCAATTACCAAAACCTCACTAGCTTTATTAATAGATCACAACCTCCTCACTCTAAAACCATTACTGATCTAGCCAAAGCCATCAAAACCATCCCAAATCTAGTATTTTAGATCTGGTTCTAAAAGACCAAATGCTTCTTCCCTATCTGAGGAAATATTTTTGTATGTTATTGGAATGACCTCTTCTTACGAGGTTCAGATAGCTCTAGCCAATAGCTTCGGGTCTATTTCTCATAATCGAAAGCTCCAACTCTATATAGAATTGCAGAAGTTAAAAAAAAATGATTTGTCAGTTTATCAATATCTTCAATACGCTAATTCCTTGACAAATGACTTAGCAGTCGTCGGTTGTACTATGAACATTGCAAAATTCAACACCATTTTGTATCACAATATTGGCAGTGAGTATCATAATATTACCATTGTTCTTAATTTACAACCTGAACCAGTTCAGTTCAATGAGCTTCATAGCCATTTGCTTGCCTATAAATTCTTTTAAAAAGTGCCCTTGATCCACCTCGTTACCTACACACACCAATTCCTCCAATCAGTCTAATTATCGACACCAAAAAGCATAACAAAGGTCCTTACCAAATCTATAATTTGGGGAACCATACGGCAGATCGGTGCCGCCATAGGTGTGAGCCTCATAATAATAATAATTATAATGCTTATCCTGACCAAGCAAATATGGCAGAAGCTATATTGCCTCATCCACCACTAAGCCAACGCGATCAGTTTACTCCTTGGCTTATCGACTCTGACACCAATAACCATATCACTCTCGACTTGGCTGCTTTCAACACTGCACATGATTATCAGGGGGCTGACCAAATTAGAGTTGGAACCGGACAAGGTTTGGAAATTGCTCATAATGGTACTTGCTCTCTTTCACATCTTACCAAATCTTTTCAATTAAAAAATGTCTTACTTGTTCCATTTATTTCACAAAATTTGCTTTTTGTTCATCATTTTGCTCTTGATAATAATTGCTATTTCAAATTTTGGCCTTATTCTTTTTATGTTAAGGACCAAGAAATCGACCAAATAATGCTCCAGGGACTGAATAAAGTGAGCCTATACGTCATGCTCGATTTCTCTTAGAAGGAGGCAAATATTGCGCAACATTTTACATTTGATGATTGGCATTAAAAGTTGGGTCATTCTCTATCCAAATTGGTTTTATAGATAATTAGGGATAATAATCTCATGTCTTCTACTTATTCTCCAGCATTCAAGTGTTATGCTTGCTGTATGGGTAAACTTCACAAATCTGCTCTTCCACCGGTTGTACACCATAGTAAATTTCCATTGGAATTAGTCTACTCGGATGTATGGGGACCGAATACAACTTTGTCAAATTTAGGCTTTAAGTATTTTGTAATTTTCATTGATGATTAGACAAGATTTACATGGATTTATTTTTTAAAGAAGAAGAATGAGGTATTTACATGTTTTCTTCAATTTAAATTGTTCATTAAAAGCAATTCAATTTACAAATTAAATCTTTGCAATCTGATTGTGGTGGAGAATTCCAAAATTACACTCTTATTTCAAGCAAAATGGAATTTCACATTGTATTACATGCCCACACACACATGAACAAAATGGTGTCGCCGAAGGCAAAATTCTACACATTATCGACACTAGGCTCATACTACTTGCACATAGTCAAGTTCCATTCCATTTTTAACCATATGCCTTCCAAATAGTTATTTATATAGTTAATTTGATGCCTACTTTAGTTTTAAAAAATAAAAGTCCATATATCAAAATTGTTTTCTAAACAATTTGATTTTCACAATCTTCATATTTTTGGCAATACTGTATTTCCTTTCCTCCGCCTATATAACAATCATAAGTTTTCATATCGTAGTAAACCATGTGTATTTTTGGGTTATTCACCTAATTATTCTGGTTACTTTTGTTTGGACAAGGATATTGACCAAATATACATTGCCAAACATGTATTTTTTTTATGAAACTACATTTTTATATCATAAGCATTAACATGATGTTGCGCTTGCTCCTTCTAATTTGCAATCGTATCTTGTTGTATGGTCTACCTCTCTTCCTTCCCATTTAGGTATTGTTTCTCATCCTAATCTTATCTCTATTACTTCTTTTTCATCTTTATCTTCTACTTCCTCTAATCTCATTCCTAATCTTTGTTCTCTAATTTTATCTCCATCTTCCACTCAACCTAGTCCAATATCTTCTCTCTCTCCTGATTTTAATCCAACTAAATCTCTCTCCTTAAGCTCATCCTTATCCCAAACTCACTCTTCTTCCTCACTAATCCCTTCCACAATCCCTGGTCTTCCTCTCATTGAAGAATTATCTCATGCTTCACCTACTCCAAATAACATTATTCATCGCTCTCCACAGCCTAGCCGAACCCACAATATGATCCTTAGGCCATCTACTGTAGCTAAATGCCATATTAATCTTACTTAACTCTCTTCATTTCCAAAATCAAAACACAAACCCAATTACCTTGAAATTGAGCTGAGTACATACTTGCCTACCATGCAATCTGAAATTGATGCAGTTAAAGCTACTAATACTTGGTCTTTGGTTCCCAAGCCTCCTGATGCTAATGTTATAGGGAATCGATGGGTGTTTTGTATCAAGCGTAAGCTAGATGGATTAATTAATAGGTACAAGGCACGCCTTGTGGCAAAAAGGTTACCACTAACAATTAGGCCTCGATTTTAAAGAGACATTTAGTCCCGTAGTCAAAGCCACCATAATTTGAACTGTTTTAGCATTTGCAACCATAAAACAGTGGCTAATCCTTCAACTTGATGTGTCAAATGCCTTCCTCCATGGGTTCCTTGATATTGCCATTTATATGGATCAACCAAGAGGCTTCATTGATGCCACAAAGCTAGATCATGTTTGCAAATTATCTGGTTCACTTTACCTGAGCAAGCTCCTCGAGTTTGGTTTGAACGGTGTAATTCTTTTCTTTTATCTCTTGGTTTTGTTCTCTTCAAGGCAAACACATCCTTGTTTCTTTATAATCATGGTTATACTAAAATCTTTCTTTTGGTTTATGTAGATTATATACTCATATAGGTTGCTCAGCCATGTCACTTGATTATTTTGTTCAAGCTTTGGAAACAAAATTCCCAATTAAAGATCTTGGAGACCTCTCTTACTTTCTTGGCATTGAGATTGTATGCACCACCAATGGTATTCTTCTTAGCCAACAAAAATATATCCATGATTTGCTTGAGCAAATTGGCATAAGTGACTCTAAGGGTTGTACTCCGATTCCAACCACACCACCATTATCTAAACAAGATGGCAAGTTATTGGTTGATGGTACATAATATAGGCAAACTGTTGGTGCGCTATGATATGCTACCATGACCCATCCAAATATTTCTTTTGCAGTTAACAAATTATGTCAATACATGCATGCCCTAACCGAAACCTTTTGGAAGGTTATAAAATGGTTACTTCGTTATCTTATCTCCACGAGCTCATATGGTCTTTCCTTCTCTTCGGGTTCTAATTGCCAACTCTAATGTTTTATAGATAGTGATTGGGGTGGAGATCAAGATGATCATCGATCAACTAGTGGCTATGTAATTTATTTAGGATCATCTTTGATTTCTTGGGTACCTAAGAAGTAGCCTACTATTACTTGCTCTTCTACGAAGAGTGAATAGAAATCCATTGCAAATTGCATGATAGAATTACTTGGATATAATCCCTTCTTCATGAGCTGGGTATTTCGATAGTCTCTCCTCCAATTCTTTGGTGTGATAATATAGGAGCCATTTATGACTGCCAGCCCTGTGTTTCATGCTCGAACAAAGCATGTAGAGCTTGATTATCACTTTGTTCTTAAGAAGGTTCCTACTGGTCAGCTACAAGTTGAATTCATCTCATCTAATGACCAAATTGGAGATATTTTCACCAAGCCTTTGCCTACCGCTCAATTCTTACTTTTGTTTAGCAAGCTTCATCTTCAATCTTAAACAGCAATGACTTGAGGGGGGTGTAGAGACTTATATAATCTCTCTCTCTCCCTCTCTCATTTGTTATTATTTTGTTATCAGTATGTTAGTAGTGATGAAACTTACCTGTCTTACTCATTAGTTATCACATAACTTATACTCAATGTATAAATACTTTGGCATTCTTCATTATTTAATATATATACAACAGTTCTCTACAATGTTTGGTAATATATGTACGTCCAATTTTGGAGGATCTTTTACTGATGGGAAGTTTGGACGCATATGAGTTTTAATTGGCTTCATATAGAGCATTGACAGATCAATAATCATAAAGAGAATACAAGCTTTTAGTTTTTCATTTCACACTGTTGAATTTTGTTCTAGTTTAATGCTATAAATTTTGTTGTTTTTGAAGTAATGATATTGAACTCCTTTTGCTTATGTTGGAGTTGTAGTTTTTGTTATAAGGTTTATTTTCTTTTTTTTTATTCTCATTTTATTTTAATGGATCTAATATATTTCTCTTTTGATAGTGTTTTGAAAATTTTTATTTGAGTTTTTTATGCTAGATTTTATAGGTCTTTTGACTATTGTTGCTTTACATTTTAAACTTAAGGTTTTTGAAGGGATTTATTTATTAAAATATCAAATGAGAGACTTTCTTTTGCATGGTCATATTATAATTCTGCTTAGCCTTGAAATTATTTGACTGATTCTAAATGAAAAATGATTTTTACTATTGAGATGAAGCCACTGCAAAATGGTTGAGCTATTATTTTGCAAACAATTTCAATGCATTTAAAATTTACAAGATCCAGCGCTGATTTTCATACCTTTGAAATGACACTTGCACTCAAAATAAATTTGTGAGGCAAATGAATGATCAATTCATTTGTTGGCATAATCTTTTATTATTATTAGTCATAGTCTTCAATATTTAATTATCTTTTCTTTGCTACCAATTTCATATTGTTTTTAATCTTTAATTATCTTTTCTTTAATGCTAAATAATTTTTTCTTTGCTACCAATTATTACAGAGAGTTTTTTACTTTAAATATTTGTGAGTGGATTTATTTTGGTGATATAAAAGTTCTATAATGGGATAGAAATTAAAGATGCAGCCATGTTTCTCATTCCTATTATATGTAGGTAAGCTCATTTATTAATTTCTCTCTGCATTATGGAAACTGAAAGATGAGTTTTGTGCCTGTCTCTCTTTTTTTTACAATCCAATATATATATAATATTTTAGCTATTTGATTATCATATTTGTGGTTGTGGCATATGATAGAAGATTGAAATACTCATTTTTATTCTCTTTTTCCCTTCAACTTTTATCTATGAACTTCCTCCTTATAATTCCAAGCATATGTACTTTGTTCTAGGTGAGTGCACATATAGATGAGCTCCTAGATGTATTTATTGGTTCGTTATTTTTGTTTGTTATAAATACATTCATATGTAGGAAACAAACTGTAAAAGCATTTCCCATTGCAAGCTGGCCAAAATAAAGCAAAATCCTTTAAGGGGATATTCAAGTTTAAGCAATTCCACAAATCAAAATTTATAGTCTTGGTATCACAATGATTGAGAAAATGTAAATCATAAAAAGCCAAAGCTCAAAATAGCATTTAACTAGACATTCCAAGCATCTAGCATTTATCAGAAGATACTGCCAAGAAAGTCTTGCAAATTATAAAAGCAAAACATAAAAAGGAAAATTTTTAAAAAGAAAATTCAAAAACAAATTAGAATACTACAAACGACTTGAAAATGAAATGACACTAGTAATCAAAGACCTTCAGTAGATTATTGATCACCATACAAATCTCATAAATGATTGATAAGGTCCTCCTTTAAATCTTTGTGCACTCTTTTATCTTGGACTTGTTTCATTCAATTAAACATGGCTGACACGAGAAAAGCATAGTCATTCTCTAAATTAACATCTTCAACCATTTCATCACCATAAGGTTGCCAACTCTCAAAAGTGATATCTTGACTTTGCTCATTCTCATTGATCATGTTGCATAATATAATACATGTCTTCATTATCATTGCAAGATCCTTCGCTCTCCACATACGAGCTGAATTTTTGACGATAAGTCACCTACTTTATCATACTTCAAATGCTCATTCCACATATTTTCTAACAGCTTCTTTGGTGTTTAACAAATAATTTTTCCTTCATAAAAGATGGTTCAGAAATTGTTAGGATGAGTCACTACATAAATTCACCCTTGTACTTTTCATGAAAAACTATGTGGCACCCTCAACTTTTACTTTGACCTGTTGAACTATTCAACTTATAAACATCTATTGGACACTTAAAAAATGTCAAATAATTATTCCAGAAATTGTATTAATCACATATTAAATTAATATTTTACGTATAAAAGCCCAAAAACCTTAAAAATTGTTGTTTTTAATGTAAGAAGTGTGAGATTATTATAAAAGGTGAAGTTTAAGGTGCTACATGATCGATTATAAAGTTTAGGATGTGACAAAATTTTTTTTATCAAAATTTAGAGGTCAAATTACGTATTTCCTGTTGTTTGGATTAAAGTATCATATTTTGCATATATTCCATTAAAAAGGTAATATCCTATTTTATAGTGGTGCCCCTGAACTATAAAATCGATATATTCCATTAAAAAGGTAATATCCTATTTTATAGTGGTGCCCCTGTACTATAAAATCGCAATGTGGTGCAACATCATTAATAAGATCATCATATAATAGAGATCTATCTAATATAGTGATATCATTATTAGTACCGATCATATGCCAAATAATGCATGCGAAATCCATAAATTATTTGTATCATTTTAAACCACTGGTATGTGTTTTATGCCAAGCTATGGGATGATTTTTCTAATGACAAGGAAAATAGTCTAAACTTCAAAGTATACCTAGAAATCCTCAATCCTCGCCTTCTTTTAGTAATCCTGCGGCATCATTTTTGTTAGTTTTCTTAAATAATGTTCTTCAAAAAACACCAATTATAGCACCACAAAATTATTTTAATTTTTCAATTGTAGTGCTCTCTCAAATTTGAACATATTCGTCCAACATATTAACTGGACATCCATATGCAAGCATCCGCACAGGAGCAATCACTTTTTGTGAAAGACTCAATCCAATATTTTCAACAGCATCAACTTTTTGTATAAAATAATCATCATAATTTTCCACAACTTATGAAATGCGTTTCAATAATCTGACATCCATTCGAAATCGGGGTCTAAAATGTTTTGGCATATATTTCGAATTATCATCTTTAAAGTAATTATTAACAATTAAATCATGGAGCTTCTTCCTACGACGAATATAACGTCTACCAAATGTAGATCTACCATGAGGACGCCTTTTACCATTTAAAGATATTGAAACTACCATACAAATATGGACTGCAATTGCTTGATCCAAATTATGACTCATGTTGTTTCTTAAGTCATCATTTTCTAATGATTCATCTAGTAATTTTGTGGTCATTGGAAATGAATTATTACTTGACAATGAACTATCAGAGTCATAATCAAAATTTAATAAAGACATTGATTCGTCTTGACACCTATATAAAGTGAAAATAATCATACAAAAGAAACAAAACAAAAAAAAAAGCTTTCTAGATCATTTGTAAAATTATACACATATAATGAAAATATTCAAAGCAAGCATGCTAAGTTTTAACCAACAGACACAACAGTGATGCAAAAATAACCAATCATATTGATGTTGTTAAACATAAGAAATGTTAAAGCACCAATCATGCATCTACTTTATCAAAATTTAAATGACCAGGAAGTCAAAGATAACAACAAACAAAGAGTATAGAAAAACCGAGGCCTGAATTATCACAGCATTTTAGAGTAAGCACATATCTACAACCAGCATTTTAATTCCATGTTATAAAAGGAAATCATCACCAAACGATAATATCAAAGAGCTTCTAAAGGTGTAGAACAACCCAATTCAAATAATACACAACCCATTCATAATTCTCCTTAGCTAAGTTCAATAGTATAAAATAAATTTTAAAAAGTGAAAACTTTAAGAATTGGAATAAATTACCAGAAAATTGATTTTAGGCAAGAAAATGCTTCGACTTTCAAAATTCCTAACTCACGCACCAAAGTCGTTAGATCAAATCACCTAAAAGCCTAAATGATAATCTAAACTCCCATAAAATTACTTTAAAAAAACATCGTATTTGAGGTATCAGAGTTACTATTATCTGTTTAGGGATTTCTTATCAAGAAAGAGGTTTTGTTGAGCTTTATTTATTGCTTTTTGTTTCGCTATTTGTTGCTCTCTGTATCATTCTTCTTTAATTTCCGGAGAAAATTAATTATTATAGCTTTTATTTTAATTACATATAATTTTTTAAAAAATAATACACATTATCGTAAAATGCTATTTTAATTAGGATGCACTGGAGCCCTTTTTAAAATTCAACCTCTACAAATAAACTTATAGCCACATAACCATTCACAACTTCTATTTAATAAGCTACATAAAAACAATTCACATTGGCATTGAAAATGCTCTTAAAATAAAAGAAAACGAAGGTTGTACAGATGCATACTCCCAAAGTACAAATTAAATGTGACGGTTGTAAGGAAAAAGTAAGAGAATTCCAAAAAAAAAAAAAAAATGAAGGTAATTAATATTTTTACATCATTGACTCTCACTCTTTTAAATTGTGTTCTTAATTTTGTTTGGTTATGGTTTATAAATTTTATACATCCAAATTAAAATCCTCTAAAACGACCAACACGTTTCCTGAATCTTTCATCAATTAAACAAAAGATATAAGATGCTTTGAACAATTTTCTAACAACAATATTAAAATGAAGGTTGTTAATCAGGGGAAGGATCTGATGGCAGCAAAAAGAATGGAAAATAATAACTATATTTTATTTACCAATAAGATGAAAAAAAAGACAAAACCTAAAGTAAATTGGAAATTTAAAAATGAAAGAAAATTAGGAATGCAGAGAAAGTAAAACCTAAAGTAAAGGAATAAGGAAACTAATTTTACCAATAAGTTAAAAAAAAAATCTAAGAATAAGAATCTAAGAATATGAGATTTCCACAAGACCCAATAATACCATCAATTTGTTCAGTCTAAAATTAGAAAGAGGGTCTGTTGCGAGTGCGTCTATCTGGAGTGCCTTGTGATAGAGTGGATTAATAGGCCGCATGCCTATTAGTTCGAAAAAGAAAGGATAGAAATAAGAAAAATTCATGAGAGAAAAAGAACCAGGTGAGAAGAATATGAGAGAAATCAAGAAATTCATAGGTTGGGAAAATAAAGGGGATTACAGACGACTTAAAAGTGATTAAGCAATTTGATTTGTTTGTACTGATTCATGTACAATTTACAACCGTAGCACCCCTATTTATAGGAATACTAGGAGTGCACTCTAAGAAAAGTGAGTATTTTAGAATATTTACATATTATGTCAGACTATACAAAATCCTAAAATAACTTGGGTATTTACGATATTTACAATTGTTGTTTTGGCTCTATAGCCCATCTATGTTTATCTTTTATCTTCCTTTTCTTGGGTTTTGTGGCTGGATCCTATCTATTTGGGCCCTGCGCTTGGGCTGGCATCAATAGTGCCTCTACTCATGGGTCTTGGTTTTCAGATCCCTAGTAGAAGGCCAACTGCACTTAAGAGCCGAGCAGTCTTGAAGCCTTCAGATATTATACATGAATAGTCGGTCTACTCCTTGTGGCCATGTGTTTAGGTAACAAAAGAGTCATCCTCGTTATTGGATTGACCACGCATTTAGGCAATAAATATGATATCTCTTTATTTCTCAACCCCTCATCTATCTAGACATGTTATATAAAGGGGAAGAAAGCAATTTATTTTACATTATCACCTTTCTCCCCCTTTTTCGACTCCTTTCTTCAGTTTTGACAATCGATTTAACCTGGCTTCTAGGCAATCTTGTTTCAGTCCTCAAGGATCCCCAACACGCATTCGTCTGAAAGTCTTTATCAAATTTGATCAAATTCCCCATGTTGATTTGGACCCCCTATTTTCTGATATTTGGTCCCCTAACATTTCAGTCATCTGTTGAGAAAGGGAA
>NC_143155.1:6373313-6405512 GCF_041381405.1 Jatropha curcas
ATATATTCCATTAAAAAGGTAATATCCTATTTTATAGTGGTGCCCCTGTACTATAAAATCGCAATGTGGTGCAACATCATTAATAAGATCATCATATAATAGAGATCTATCTAATATAGTGATATCATTATTAGTACCGATCATATGCCAAATAATGCATGCGAAATCCATAAATTATTTGTATCATTTTAAACCACTGGTATGTGTTTTATGCCAAGCTATGGGATGATTTTTCTAATGACAAGGAAAATAGTCTAAACTTCAAAGTATACCTAGAAATCCTCAATCCTCGCCTTCTTTTAGTAATCCTGCGGCATCATTTTTGTTAGTTTTCTTAAATAATGTTCTTCAAAAAACACCAATTATAGCACCACAAAATTATTTTAATTTTTCAATTGTAGTGCTCTCTCAAATTTGAACATATTCGTCCAACATATTAACTGGACATCCATATGCAAGCATCCGCACAGGAGCAATCACTTTTTGTGAAAGACTCAATCCAATATTTTCAACAGCATCAACTTTTTGTATAAAATAATCATCATAATTTTCCACAACTTATGAAATGCGTTTCAATAATCTGACATCCATTCGAAATCGGGGTCTAAAATGTTTTGGCATATATTTCGAATTATCATCTTTAAAGTAATTATTAACAATTAAATCATGGAGCTTCTTCCTACGACGAATATAACGTCTACCAAATGTAGATCTACCATGAGGACGCCTTTTACCATTTAAAGATATTGAAACTACCATACAAATATGGACTGCAATTGCTTGATCCAAATTATGACTCATGTTGTTTCTTAAGTCATCATTTTCTAATGATTCATCTAGTAATTTTGTGGTCATTGGAAATGAATTATTACTTGACAATGAACTATCAGAGTCATAATCAAAATTTAATAAAGACATTGATTCGTCTTGACACCTATATAAAGTGAAAATAATCATACAAAAGAAACAAAACAAAAAAAAAAGCTTTCTAGATCATTTGTAAAATTATACACATATAATGAAAATATTCAAAGCAAGCATGCTAAGTTTTAACCAACAGACACAACAGTGATGCAAAAATAACCAATCATATTGATGTTGTTAAACATAAGAAATGTTAAAGCACCAATCATGCATCTACTTTATCAAAATTTAAATGACCAGGAAGTCAAAGATAACAACAAACAAAGAGTATAGAAAAACCGAGGCCTGAATTATCACAGCATTTTAGAGTAAGCACATATCTACAACCAGCATTTTAATTCCATGTTATAAAAGGAAATCATCACCAAACGATAATATCAAAGAGCTTCTAAAGGTGTAGAACAACCCAATTCAAATAATACACAACCCATTCATAATTCTCCTTAGCTAAGTTCAATAGTATAAAATAAATTTTAAAAAGTGAAAACTTTAAGAATTGGAATAAATTACCAGAAAATTGATTTTAGGCAAGAAAATGCTTCGACTTTCAAAATTCCTAACTCACGCACCAAAGTCGTTAGATCAAATCACCTAAAAGCCTAAATGATAATCTAAACTCCCATAAAATTACTTTAAAAAAACATCGTATTTGAGGTATCAGAGTTACTATTATCTGTTTAGGGATTTCTTATCAAGAAAGAGGTTTTGTTGAGCTTTATTTATTGCTTTTTGTTTCGCTATTTGTTGCTCTCTGTATCATTCTTCTTTAATTTCCGGAGAAAATTAATTATTATAGCTTTTATTTTAATTACATATAATTTTTTAAAAAATAATACACATTATCGTAAAATGCTATTTTAATTAGGATGCACTGGAGCCCTTTTTAAAATTCAACCTCTACAAATAAACTTATAGCCACATAACCATTCACAACTTCTATTTAATAAGCTACATAAAAACAATTCACATTGGCATTGAAAATGCTCTTAAAATAAAAGAAAACGAAGGTTGTACAGATGCATACTCCCAAAGTACAAATTAAATGTGACGGTTGTAAGGAAAAAGTAAGAGAATTCCAAAAAAAAAAAAAAAATGAAGGTAATTAATATTTTTACATCATTGACTCTCACTCTTTTAAATTGTGTTCTTAATTTTGTTTGGTTATGGTTTATAAATTTTATACATCCAAATTAAAATCCTCTAAAACGACCAACACGTTTCCTGAATCTTTCATCAATTAAACAAAAGATATAAGATGCTTTGAACAATTTTCTAACAACAATATTAAAATGAAGGTTGTTAATCAGGGGAAGGATCTGATGGCAGCAAAAAGAATGGAAAATAATAACTATATTTTATTTACCAATAAGATGAAAAAAAAGACAAAACCTAAAGTAAATTGGAAATTTAAAAATGAAAGAAAATTAGGAATGCAGAGAAAGTAAAACCTAAAGTAAAGGAATAAGGAAACTAATTTTACCAATAAGTTAAAAAAAAAATCTAAGAATAAGAATCTAAGAATATGAGATTTCCACAAGACCCAATAATACCATCAATTTGTTCAGTCTAAAATTAGAAAGAGGGTCTGTTGCGAGTGCGTCTATCTGGAGTGCCTTGTGATAGAGTGGATTAATAGGCCGCATGCCTATTAGTTCGAAAAAGAAAGGATAGAAATAAGAAAAATTCATGAGAGAAAAAGAACCAGGTGAGAAGAATATGAGAGAAATCAAGAAATTCATAGGTTGGGAAAATAAAGGGGATTACAGACGACTTAAAAGTGATTAAGCAATTTGATTTGTTTGTACTGATTCATGTACAATTTACAACCGTAGCACCCCTATTTATAGGAATACTAGGAGTGCACTCTAAGAAAAGTGAGTATTTTAGAATATTTACATATTATGTCAGACTATACAAAATCCTAAAATAACTTGGGTATTTACGATATTTACAATTGTTGTTTTGGCTCTATAGCCCATCTATGTTTATCTTTTATCTTCCTTTTCTTGGGTTTTGTGGCTGGATCCTATCTATTTGGGCCCTGCGCTTGGGCTGGCATCAATAGTGCCTCTACTCATGGGTCTTGGTTTTCAGATCCCTAGTAGAAGGCCAACTGCACTTAAGAGCCGAGCAGTCTTGAAGCCTTCAGATATTATACATGAATAGTCGGTCTACTCCTTGTGGCCATGTGTTTAGGTAACAAAAGAGTCATCCTCGTTATTGGATTGACCACGCATTTAGGCAATAAATATGATATCTCTTTATTTCTCAACCCCTCATCTATCTAGACATGTTATATAAAGGGGAAGAAAGCAATTTATTTTACATTATCACCTTTCTCCCCCTTTTTCGACTCCTTTCTTCAGTTTTGACAATCGATTTAACCTGGCTTCTAGGCAATCTTGTTTCAGTCCTCAAGGATCCCCAACACGCATTCGTCTGAAAGTCTTTATCAAATTTGATCAAATTCCCCATGTTGATTTGGACCCCCTATTTTCTGATATTTGGTCCCCTAACATTTCAGTCATCTGTTGAGAAAGGGAAGTTACATAATATTCTTCAATTTACTGCTCTTGCTTCTATTGTCCTCAAATTTAAAAAGATTCACCAGTCATTTTTTAAGAAAGGAAAGTTTCCTCATTGTTGACGCGTAATTTTATGCCTCCACCTGACCCGATGATGATATGAGGACAAGGGATAAGGTATCACGATAAACCAGAAGTGTTTGAACCAAAAATTGAACCAAACCGCCCAAAGGAGCCTGACCCTTGTTAGAGCTACATCACGCAGCTTATACCTACGTGACGGCACTCTTAGCTGCGTCACGCAGCTCTAACAGGATTGACACCTCTGGCGCGCGCCCATGCAACGGCTTGCACTGTTTGTATGGATACGCGGCAACTGTACGAAAAGTAAGTCGCGTCAATCATCTTACGGGTGCGTCACGCAGCTTCTACCCGCGTGATGCGACTGCTCTGTTGCCCTAGCCATATAAATACAACATTTTACAGCAAAAACGAGACTTTTGCACTTTATCTTATTTTTTTTTCTAAAAATCCTAAAGCTAAAAAATTAAGTTTTCAACTAAAAACGGCTAGGTTTTCTTCCCCAAGAACTCAAGTGAGTAAACTTGAGGAAGATCAAACCATTAACCATTTAGTTTTGAAATCAAGAAATATAAAAATATAAGCAAAGAAAAAGAGAAAAAGAGAGAAAACATTTGGTTCTGTGAAAAGTTCGAAAACCACACTTCTGGAATCGTGAAACAACGTCTCTAAATCAATCTCAGTATATGCAATCCACAAATCTGAGGGCTAGGTAGCGATTCTAACTTTTCTTTTTCATTTCTAGCATTTTATCTCTTAAAAATCTCATTTTCATATTGTTTAATTGATTTGCCATTGATAAAACGTAAGTTTGCCTATTGTTGAACCTTTCTGGGTTTGTTCTAATCACTTTGGACAAAAAAGAAACGTAAAAAAGAGTAGTTTGAAAGGTAGTTGCGGACCAGAGCAGTCGCGTCACGCAGCTACTACCTGCGTGACGCGGCTGTTCATGTCCAAAAGCCCTTGATTCGGACTGGACCACCTGCGTGACGCAGCTGTTTATATACTCAGCATGTATTTTTATTCTCATATTTGTATTTAATGTGATATCTTGAATGAATAATCAATAAACCTGAGGATTTGGAATAAGTCACAAACAGTTCCGTCACGTAGGTAGGAGTTCCGTCACGCGACTGCTCTTCATAGAACACCCGCGTGACGCGACTGTTCTAAGTTCCAGCATGAATGATAGAGTTCCGTCACGCGACTGTTCTTCATAGAACAGCTGCGTGACGCAACTGTTACAAGTTCCAGAATAAAAGACAAGAGCTGCGCCACGCGACTGTCTCCCAGTTTCAGTTTATTTTTGTTATTTTGTCTTAATCTTATTTCATTAAGTAGATTTTAATCTCAATCCGGAAAATGATCAATAATGGGCAAATTGAGTCTTAATCAAACCAAATCAATTAATTATTGGTTATTATGTGATTTTCTTTTTTTAGTATTTATTTTTTATTGTTCATTATTGGTGTTATTATTAAACTCGGTTTGTGGCCCGCCTTTAACCATAAGGCAAGAGCGGGTCTTTTAATTTTATTTGATATGTATGGTGGATGAATGATGGATGTGATGCTTAATTTATGAATGAATGTAATGGATGAACTTATTTGGGACAATTAAATAATTTTCTACATAGGAACTCGGTTCGATTTGTTCGAGTTGGGTTTAAATAATTGGCTTTTCTAAAATAAAATCAATTAGAAATCGTAGGTTAAAAAGAGGCCGATTTTCCGAGCGTCAGCTTCCAACTGGCCGACGTACCTAATTTCCTTACCAAGAATCGTACTTGGTACGCCTGACCAGTTTTCTTTCTAAATAATTCGGCCTTAAATAAAATGGGTTAAAAGGAGTCACTTTTAAAATAAAATAAAAATTGGAAACGGTCCCATTGTCGAAATAATGGGTGGCGACTAAAATGATTTATAAGACAGATTTATCGGCATCGCGTATCCAAAAAGGCTTTATCACCTCTTTTTCCAAAACAAAATAATAAACACCAAAAATACCAGATTTCGCGTTTTCGGGGGGAAAAACAGTTTGGCGACTCTGCTGGGGATTTTGCGCCCACTAATCTCCGGTTGTTTTTAATAAACAATGTAGTGGTTACAATTAGGAATTGACTCTAAAAAGCCTACTTTTCTAAATAAAATTGGTTAGAAAAAGCCGATGGAAAATTATTAATCGTCCGTATGTGTTTAATTGCTTTCTTTTTCCTTTCATAGGATTTTTGCATTCATTCGCATTTCTCTCTTCTCACCTCATTCTACCCATATTACCCTTCGGTACTGATGTTAAGTTTGACGGTGGATCTAGCCTAGACCATGCGATTTAGGTGCATCCATCCAAGAATTAACATTACTACCAACCACAAGCCTAGTACCTCAAAGGTGCGTCAAAAGGAGTAGGCCCAACAAAGCCCGAATCCTGTTTGCGGAACCAAGACTTTGTTAAGCCCAATAAGACCAAAGCCAATGCATATAGTTAAAAGCCTTAGTTACTTCCTCTAAGGTGCACCCGATTCTGTTTACTGTTGTTGTGCCGCATTCATTTCCGAGAGTTAATATCGTCAATCTCAAAACCCCCTGTTGGTTGTCGAGATTAGACCAATTCCTAGGAAACAGATGTCGAAATTTTATACCAACGGAATTCGTGTATGAGAGAAATAAGGTTGGAAGGCATGCATTTCCCAACTCCCGTTCCCCTGTTTGATATAAACTGTACATATGTTGTGACATTCATGCACCATGTAACGTTTTTTTTTCTTTTCAGCCATGCATCAATAAGAGCTATTGTCCGGTATGGACATTTGACCTTGATTTTGAGATTGGATTTCAAATTCGTTTCGAATAATACTATGCAATCACTTATTGTGAATCGATGCCCGAAAGAAAAGGGAGGTATATAAGGGGGTTACGATTCCTTTGTATTTTTACATTTCTCGCATTATCTGAAAATAAGTGAGAGATTACAGAATTTTGTAACAAAATAAAATGAAAATCCTGCTTGGGACCATATGTTCCAAGGCAAAAAGTAAGGATACAAATACACAATAAAAAATGATAAAATAATAAAATCCCGCTCGGAAATTCTTTCGTTCCCAGGCAAAAGTTAGGGATTTGAGAGAAAATAGTCGATCGTAAATCCAAAAGGAACGGTCGACGACAGATAACGCCCGAAATGTTTAAGTACAAAATAAGTTATTGTCATATTATTCACACCGAATTTTTGGTCCAGTCGTCGAAATCGAGATCTTATTTCCATGCTGGCTTTAGCACATTAGAAATGCATTTCTCATCCTATGTGCTTTCATTTTCGCATGCATACATGCAGGACCCTCTTTAACTCAGAAATTTTTTGTCAGAATTGATCCTTCCCGGGAAACTGCTTCGAGAGTTTGGCACCGACATCCTGGTCAGCGTCTACTCAGAACATCCCCAATCCCCGAGTTCATTCCGGTCGGTTCAGTAAACTATTCAAGTTCATCAGATTCAGAGCCCGACTCAGATTCAGTAGAAATGGCGGATGACATAGGGGGTGAGCCCGGATTTTCACAAGCTCAGATAAGGACCATTGCCCAGATTGTGGCCGCTGCTCTTGCCCAAGATAGGGCCCAAAATCAAACTACTCCCCCTTCTAGCAGCCAACCTATGGTGGAAGAGAGGCAAACTCCAGATCCTGTGTCGGATAATCAGACTCCCATGGGAAATACTACCCTTGTCGAGAATGATGTGCTCAAGCAACTTGCCGAGCTGAAGGAAAGATTTGATAAAATGGCTGCGATGAAGGAAAAAGACCCAGCCACCAACTTTCACATAACCGAGTATGTTTTGCACCCGAGTAGTTCTGCCTCATTTAAGACTTTCAAGCATACCATATTCGAAGGAGATAATGATCCTCGTTCTCACCTGTCTGAATTTCTCCGAGTCTCTCAGATGAACCAGTACAACGAGGAAGATGTTTTGTGAGCATTCCCGCAAACACTGCATAAAGACTATCGGAGGTGGTATGATGGTCGAGATGAGGAGGTTCAGAAGAATTGGATTAAGCTGTAGACCGCTTTCCTTAAGCACTTTAAGACTGACGAGAGTGATGAGTTCGGTTTGCGCGACTTGGAAAGTTTAAGACAGAGGAAAGATGAGAGTTTTTCCGACTACTATAGGAGATGGAGAACTAAGTTGTATAGAGTTTAGACAAGGCCAAAAGACAAAGAGCTGATCAGAATCTTCAGTAGGAGCCTATTGCCCTTCTTTAAAGAAAGGATGTTAACTCAGCCTCTCACTGATTTTGCCTTGGTTCAAAGTGCTGGTTTGAACATTGAGGAGTTATACAAGGAAGAAAAGAAAAAGAATAGAGGGTTTGGCAACTACCGGACTTCTTATGGTGACAGAGGTGCCGGAGGTAGTAATCAGAACCAGTCAGGGAACAGTAATGCCATAGTGGGGGCAGTTAATGAGAGAACCAGAAGAGAGTTCACAGATTTAGGCAGACCCTTGAGCACAGTGCTAAGGTCATGCATCAAGAACGGAGTGTTGTCAAAGCTGCCAGTCGACCCGGCTAGACTCGTGCGAGGGAGGTATATGGACAGAAATTGTGATTATCATCAGTGCAAAGGGCATTCAACTGATGAATGTTTCAAATTGAGGCACGATATTCAAGATTTGATTGACAGTGGGAAGATTATGAAGCCTTCAGACAAGAGCAAGACAACTACCAAGAATAATCCGCTTCCCCAATATCAATACAACTATCCGTCCCGTAAGTCTCAGTCGGGTGGATCAGTCAATGCGATCAGGAGTGGATTACCAGAAGAAGTGGTATTGGCAGAAGCAGAATGGGAAGAGCGGATGTGTGCCATGTTGAACATATGGGATGACTGTAGTAGCGATGAGGAAGAGAAGGTGCCAGTGAAGATTGAGATCGAGAAAAGCATCACGGTGAAGGTAGGCGATGTGCCGAAAGATGAGGACGAGCAACTACAGCTTGCCATTCAAAAGAGCTTAGCTGATCAAGAAGAACAGTGGTACTACAACAGTGAAGAGGAAGTGAATGAGGTAGGTGTTCAGAGCTTGACCCGGAGTGGGCGAGTATATAATCCCGAGAGCAGTATGCAGGCTAAGGGGAAAGAGGTTGCTGTTGATGGAATGAAGAAGAGAATGACAGAGAAAGGCGGAGAGGAGCCGAAAGAAAAGAAGAAAGAGGAAGAGGTAGTGAAAGGACAGAAGAAGGTTGTTGAGGTTGGAGAAAGCAGTCAGAGTAAGGCGCCTAGTGGGGTGACCGCCAGCTCAGTGCTGAGTCAGTTGCAAAGAACAAGAGCTGATATTTCGATATGGGATTTGCTGATCGCATCTAAGGAGCATAGACAAGCTTTACTTGAAGCCATGACTTTTGTCAAAGTGCCAGCTCGAATTCAAAGTGTTGATATGATCAATGTGCTACAGCGAAGAATAGGCGAAGTCACTTTCTTTGACTCAAACCTTCCACCAGAAGGAAGAAACCACTGTAAGTCGTTGTTGTAACATCCTACTGAATCGAATCGTTGCATATACATGAGTCGAGTCGGGTCGAACTAGAAACCAGTTAACGCCAGAGTGGGGTAAAATGGGATGTACCATAAATAAGTAAAAGAAGTGGACTTACTTGAATGAAACAAAAAGATCAAAGTATAAGGAGTAGGACTTACTTGCACTAAAATAGAAAGTTTAGGTATTAAAACGTAACATATGGAAAATTTAGGTACTATTTGGTAATTTTTAACACACAATCAAAGATATATTTGGACTACACGAGACTTCCATTTCAGTTTGCTTTCTTCATTTTCTTCATCTTCATCTTCAACGTCTTCTTCTTCATCTCCATCTTCCTCTTCATCTCCTCTTATCTTTCTCTTCATCTCCTTCCTTTCTCCATCACTTTTCATGTGATTTAAACACTAAATTCAACCTAGAACTCTATCCAAGTAAGTAGCCTTTCTTAAATTTCATACTTTTGTGATATTTTAGATGATTTATAAGAGTTATGATGTATAGGAGAGGGGAACTCAAAGTTGGAGGAAAAGGAAGCTAATAAGAAGATTTAAAGCTCTTTTGGTTGAAGGTTTGATATCTCTTTTAGTTTTTCACATTTTCTTGCATGAACACTTCTGTAGTGTGTGGATAATGCAAAGATATGTTGCTGAATGTTGAATTAGAGGTCTGTAAATGGTGATAAAGCATGGGATGAATTGAATGAATGAAGTAGACATTGAATTCATGCTGAACCAGGTTTGTTGGATCACTGACCAGTAACTTAACCCTGATTTTGACTCTGTTTAACGATGGAATTAGGGAGTGTTATAGAAGAGTTATTTGTTCCTCTATGTTTTAGCTGTCCATGAGTTTTTGAATCACCTAAATTGGAGTTATAAATTGAGAGATATGACCAAAATAGTACAGACTAGGCAGGCTGGAAACCACCAGTCTGGGCGGACTGAACGTTGCTCAATTAGGTAAATATTTGACTACCTTACCAACGTCATTAAGAGATGTGGTAGAAGACAAATTTGTACCCTAATGTGTTAACTAACCATAGAATTCAGAATCACTTAAATTGGAGTTATAAATTGAGATCTGTGACCAAAATAGTATAAACTGGGCAGGCTGGAACCCAACAACAGGGCAGACTGACAGTTGCTACTTGAGCTCAATATGTGACTACCTTGCCAACGTAATTAAGAGATGTGATAGAAGAAAACTTTGTACCTTAAGATGTTAGCTAACCATAGAATTTAGAATAACCTAAATTGGACATATACAGAAAGAGTTATGCTAGGATTTGTGAAACATGTACAGGCTGTCTGGTAGATTTCAAGAACACATTAGAAATGATGTTGGAATGCATATGTAGATTCATTCATTCTAAAATTATTACTGCATTTTACCTTCTAAGTGAACTTAAATTCAAACTAAGAATTTCCTTAATCTGAATGGTAAAATTTAGTTACATAAATGGTAGTAAGAATTGCATCGCGGGTGCAATAGCTAGAGTATTTCCATGCAAGTTACTTTATACGTTATCAATGGTATGCATTATTCCTCATTAGATAGTTTTTAAATAATTCTTGTATTATCACAATACACATAATATGCTCCATTAAGGTTAGGCAGAAACCATGTAGATAAGACTATGTCGCGACATAGGCTAGCAGATCTGCGCCCCATACAGTTTGGTACTCCAGCTACAGGCTGTTGAGTGGATATGATTTATATACGGGCCATAACAGCCCAGCCATACAGTATTCATCCAGTTTCATACAGTTCATACAGTTCTTCTTATCACTTTGGTTTCACTATAACCTTATGGAGCCATGCAGTTATGTGATTTATTATTTATAAATTATACGATGGTTAATAAAAGTTGCAAAATTTATACAGCATCATGAACAGCAGGTAAAATCATGAAAGTATAATGATATGTGTGCTTATATGTTTATTGTTTTATTTCTTATTAAATTGAGATATCCACTGAGCATTATTTGCTCAGCGAGTTATTTATTTAACTCGTAGGTTTCGAGACTGGACCGTAGAGAATCAGCTTACAACTGTTGCAGTTCATCTGTGGAAGACTCAGTCTTCAGGGTAGCTACTCATTTTGATATTTTGATTCTGTCTATCCTTATCATGGCATGTACAGGGCACACAGTTGGGCCCATTTCATTTTGAAAATTAGTCTCATGTCTTGTAAATATTAAGTACATATCTATATTTTCCTAATGTAAAAAGCAACAGCTTAACATCATATTCAGCATACAACATGATATTAGCATGAAAGGACATAGGTTCAACCAGATTGTAGCGTCTCAGCTCGGTTCATTTGAGTTAACGGGTGGACCGAGAAGGGATGTTACAGTTGTACATTCAGATCACTGTCAATGGACGAGATACCCGGAATGTGATGGTGGATAATGGATCAGCACTGTGTGTATGTCCGCTGAAGATGCTGTCTAAGTTTAAAATCAAAGAATCAGAGCTTGAGCCATCAAACATGGTGGTCAAGGCTTATGATAACACTATGCGGAATGCAAAAGGGACTTTTAAAGCAAAGATATCCACAAGAGCTGTAGAAAGCTGGGTAGATGTAGTTGTGCTTGATATCTTAGCCAACTATGCTCTTTTGTTAGGAAGACCATGGCTCCACCCTTTAGGCGCAGTTCCGTCCACTCTGCACAAAAAAGTGAAAATTCCGTGGGGTACAGATGTGGTGACAGTCAACGCGCAAGAGGATTTGAGTGTAGCAACAGTGGAAGGCTTAGAGCTGGCGGTACCGTTATCAGGTTTTCAGGTGGCAGTAATTGATGCATCCACCACCAAAAGCAAAAGTGCAGTGAATAGAATGAGTCCTTTCTCAAGGAAGATGATGAAGAAGATGAATTGGCAGTACGGCAAGGGTTTAGGCCGGGAGCTGCAAGGAAGGTTTGAGCCTCTCTCATCGGCATTAGGGCAACAAGACAAGCGCGAATTGGGCTACTCTGAAAATAGAAAGAAAGAAAAATATGAGGTTCGGTCTCCAATCAGAGCGTCGAATGTGAATCAGATCTTCTTTGTTCCACAAGCCGAAGGGGAATTTCAGAGTAGGGGGAAGACCTATCCCGGCTTGGAGATATTCATGACCGATTATGAGGAGAAGTTGGTCAAGTTGCCCGAACCTTCTTTGGAACAGCTGGTGGATGGGACTGAATTCATGGTACGTATGACAGAAGCGAGCACTGAATCTGAGTGGTTAAAGAAGATATCCAAGTTTGAAGACTTTCTGGGGATTGGGGATGAAGCTTCAAAGCTGGTGCAAGAGCAGAAGGCCAAGGCGCGCATCCTCCAGTCGGTTCTAGCTGCCGAAGACGCCGAAGAGGCGGAGGGGAAGGCATTGAAGCCGACAGAAGAGAAGAGAGAAGCTACCCCGGGGGAAGAAGAAGAAGAAGGTGCAGATGCCGATGAAGTGATCCAGGCAATAAAAGACACATGTAATGAATGTATTGAACAAGCAGTTAATCCTGTATTTTGTTTTTCTGATCCTTGTTTTGAGAACACTATGGATGGTTTTCCTCTTTTATTTCAATCAATGGAAGTGAACTTTGACTACTTGTTTTCTTGTTTTCCTGATTGTCATGTTCATGGCATTGATTACACCACACGCATATTTGACATAAATGCATTGTATCATTTTGCATTTAATTTAAGCACCACTGAAGATCCTAAAATAATCGAAATCGGATCAGACTTTAAACCTGAGCTCAGACAGAATCTTCAAGAATGTATCAAAAGAAATTCAGAGGTGTTTGCCTGGAGCTATGCGGACATGCCAGGGATCGACAGATCAATAGCACAACACTTCATTCCTACTGATCCGAGTGTTAAGCCAGTAAAGCAGAAAAGGAGAAGGGTCAGACCAGAATGGCAAGACAAGATCAAAGCTGAAGTCCAGAAGCAGTTGGATGCAGGATTCTTAGAAGTAGTTCACTATCCGGAATGGTTGGCGAATATAGTCCCGGTACTGAAGAAAGATGGGAGGATAAGGGTCTGTGTTGATTATAGGGACTTGAATAAAGCCTCACCTAAAGATGACTTTCCACTTCCGCACATAGATGTTTTGATCGACAGCGCTGCCGGAATGGGATGTTATTCTATTATGGACGGATTCTCCGAATACAATCAGATACTGATGGCTTTAGTGGACAAGCACAAGACGGCCTTCACCACGGATTTCGAAACATTTTGCTACAAGGTAATTTCATTTGGATTGAAGAACGCCGGGGCAACATACCAGAGAATGGCTACGACATTGTTTCATGATATGATCCATAAGGGGTTAGAAGTATATGTGGACGATATGGTGATCATGACAAAAACACAGGAAGAACATGAAGAGATGTTGGAAAAGTTCTTCGCACGGGTCAAGCAGTATAACTTGAGACTCAATCCCAAGAAGTGCGTATTCAGAGTAACAAAGGGGAAGTTGTTAGGTTTCGTTGTAGGACCTAACGGGATTGAGGTTGACCCCGACAAAATAAAAGCCATTCAGGACATGGAACCGCCAAGAACAGAACGTCAGGTGAGAAGCTTCCTGGGTAAGATCCAGTATATCAGCTGGTTTATTTCGAGGTTATCCATCACCTGTGCCCCAATTTTCAAGCTACTGAAGAAGAATCAACCAGTCAAGTGGAACGAGGACTGCCAGAAGGCCTTTGACCACATAAAGAAATGCTTGATGAATCCACCGGTGCTCAGTTCACCAAGACCAGGAGAACCTCTAATCTTGTATCTATCTGTAGAAGATGCAGGAGTTGGAGCAATGTTGGTACAGCCTAACGCCGCTGGAATAGAAAAGGCCATTTATTACATTAGCAAGAAACTACTGCCTACAGAGGAGAAGTACAACTTGGTGGAGAAAACATGCATGGCAGTAGTATGGTCGATAAAGAAGTTGTGACCTTACTTTGATTCCTTCAAGGTCACTTTTGTCTCCAAAATTGATCCTCTGAAGTATTTGCAGAAAATGCCTACTCTAGAGGGACGGTTGTCTAAGTGGTTAATTCAAATGTCTAGCGTGGATGCAGAATTTCTAATGAAGAAAATGGTCAAAGGTCGGGCTGTAGCAGAATTCCTGGCAGAAAATCCAATTGCAAGTGATGAACCTTGGGAATTGGAGTTTCTGGATGAGTACCTACTATGTATCGAAACAGGAGCTTGGAGATTGTATTTTGATGGATCAGCCAACAGAAATGGAGCCGGAGCTGGTATCGTAATTGAAGCACCTAATGGCAAGGTTACCACGATGTGCAAGAGGCTGTTGTTCCCGGTCACTAATAACATGGCGAAATATGAAGCATGCATCATGGGGATGGAAGCTCTCCTTGCATCTGGTGCTAAGGAGGTCGAAGTAATAGGAGATTCGTTATTGGTTATCGAACATGCCAACAAGAGATGGAAGTTAGAGGAAGAAAGACTGAAGCCCTATGTTGAGTACTTATTGAAAAAGGCAACACTATTTGACAAGATCACTTTCACTCACATAGGAAGAACCTATAACAGAATTCCAGACGCCTTGGCAAACTTAGCATCGGCTTGGCAAGATTTGAGTAAAGCGCCGAAGAAGCCATTTATCATTACCACAGCCAATATCCCGTGCTATAAAGAACATTTTGTGAACCAGATAGAGTCGGAGGAAGAACCATGGTTCACGGATATCCTGAGGTACATGAAAGACGACACTTTTTCTGATGATGCTACGAAAGAAGACCGTGCAGTACTCAGAAAAATGGCTCTGAATTATGTTCTAGCCGATGGTGAACTCTACAGAAGAGCTTGGGATGGAATGTTGCTGTGATGTGTGAGCAAGAGAGAAGGAGAAGACATAATGAGGAAGGTGCATGAAGGAGTTTGCGGTACTCATTTAAGCGGCATGAGCTTAGCAAGAAAAATCATGAGGCAGGGTTATTTCTGGATGAAGATGGAAGGTGACTGTGTTCAGTATGTGCGTCATTGCAAAGTTTGCCAATATCATGATAATAAAAGCCACTTACCTGCTGTTGAACTTCATTCGACAACTCCTTCCTGGCCTTTTTCTGCATGGGGTATAGACGTCATCGGCAAAATTTCACCAGCAGCATCCAACGGCCATCAGTATATATTGGTTGCAGTTGACTACTTCTCTAGATGGATTAAGGCTCAATCTTACAAGATTTTAACCGCCAAGCATGTAGCTAGATTCATCGAACAGAACATTTTCTGTCGCTATGGTGTTCCCCATCACATAGTTACGGATAATGGCTCTCATTTCTAGGCAGATGTCGGCCAATTGCTTTATAGATACAAGGTTGAGCATCACCATTCTACTCCCTATCGCCCTTAGGCTAATGGCGCAGTAGAAGCTGCGAATAAGGAGATAAAAAGAATCCTGTCAAAGATGTGTGAAAGGTACAGAAGCTGGGCTGAGAAACTTCCTTTCGCGCTCTGGGGGCATCGCACTACATTCAAATCAGTAAACGGAGCTTCTCCTTTCGAACTTGTATACGGAATGGAGGCAGTGTTACCGATAGAGCTCGAAAAGAAGTCTCTCAGGGTTTTGGTAGAAGCTGGTCTGACCGAAGAGGAATGGGTCTAGAAGAGATATGAAGATTTGGCGCTCTTAGACGGGAAAAGACTGAATGCTCGATTCCAGGATCAAATGAGAAAAAGAAGAATTGCTCGTTTCTACAATAAACGAGTACATCCAAGGGCAGTAAGGAACGGAGATCTGGTTTTGATCAGATTATTGGATCACGAAGCCCAGAATCATCCTGGTGGGAAATTTAAACCCAACTGGCATGGACCGTTCAGAGTTCACAAACTATTAGCAAAAGGCGTCGCTGAATTGGTCACTATGGAAGGAGAACCTGTCAATCGAATTGTCAATCAAGACCAAATGAAAAGATTCTACGTCTGAAATGATGATTTTGAAAAAAAAATTAAAAAAAAAATCTTTAGCTAAGTTGAAAACCCGAAAGGGCGGCTTAGGCAAGAATTAAGCTCGCTAGGTTGAAAACCCGAAAGGGCGGCCTAGGCAAAAGTTAGAGCATAAAAAAATAATAATAAAAATAAATAATAAAAATATATAAAATAAAATTTTCAGAATCAACGCGTGGTGCTTAGTTTAAATGCAGAATTCATGCCATGCATTCGTGATAAATGTGTGATTGGTTGCTCAACGCCATCAACCTGACTTGAAGGAGAATAGGAAATCGAGTAGCTAGAGCAAATGACCATTGTATTAGAATAAACTTTCTTTACTTCTGTATAATGTTGAAAAGAAGAAAGATTAATAAAAGATTTGAAGTTCAAAACTTTTCTTCCTGTTCCAGGGTTATGGTCGAAGGATGCAAAACCTTCCTCTCTGCTTATTTGATCCAAGATCGACTCATTTGAGCTAAGATGTTCCGGCTGTTGGCCCTGCCTAAACAATGAACTCTTTTAAGACGTTGATCAGAGGGACGAGCACCATTTTCTCAGTGATTTCCCTGGAAAGATCAATATAAAACCATGAATAAACCTTAGCACTTTCATAGGTTCATGCATACATAAAGGAGTTACACTTGTTATTTTTATTTGATTTGTGCAGGTAATAAAACAGTCACTCCATTCTTTGTTGTTTCCAAGCGTAAGCTTTTGTTTTTGCAGAATAACCTTTACTTTATGAGCTTTCATTTATTGACCCAAAGGCAGGAGGCCCAAATAACTAATGCAACAAATAATTCCAAAGGAAAAAGTTTGTTGTATGTTGTCGATTCATGTCTGCAGGAAACAGGAATTAATAAAGACAGGATCATTGGGATCATTAATTAAAAGGAGGGCAGATACATTTAAATAAAAGCTCATGGCCCGAGTACAAAAGAAAAGACAACAATTTATTCTAGTAGGGCCTATCAGCAGAGGCCAACCTTTACATAGCATGACATCATTATGGGGTAAAGAACCAGTTGACATATGCGGGGGTCACGGTGTCTTGCATCGTCCCTTCATCTAAATACACAGTGTTTCGATTTCGCCAACGGTCAGCCAAATTGGTCAACAGATGTGATGTTATCATACCGCTCTCGAAGTTATGGATTCGGGGAGCACGCTGTATCATCCCATACTGACGGCTGATCCTGTCAGGGAAATAGGCCATGGAACGGTCCAGATTGGCATACAACACATAGTTGAGATTCATACTTCCGGTCGTGACCAATCTAATTCTCCACCAAGGACAAGTCCATCGAATAGTAGGGTTATCACCAAAATCAAACCGTCTTCGAGACTGAGACTGAAAAATGGCAGCCCCGTAGGTTGGAATTAAGCGAGCTGGAACTGCAGGAATCAGGCTTAATTTGTCTAGAGCCCAGACTTGCAATAGCAGTGGACAACCGCGATGATGGACATTGAAGTCGGTGATGTGAAGGGCGATATCCCTGGCCCAACACATTGTTTCTCCCATGATCATCATGAAGACAGTATGATGGTACAATTGCATATCCCGAACAATGGTCAGAAGTCAGAAATCTCCAATTCCGGGTTGACGGTTCTTCATGGCATACACATTCAACAGCAAGAAGCAGCAAGCTCGAATCCAAGGGAGATCCAGATCTGTAGACAAAACCCTGTTCAAGAAAGGTTCCAAAGGAAGACCTTGATCCACACTTACGCCGTCACGCCGTCAGGAAGAAAAACCGGGCACAAGGCCACAATCTCAGTCAGATTATACCTAGGACCTGGGGGTAAGGCCGGAGTTTTGTCTTGATCAGGATGGTGATCCATTATGGCACACATCTCCTCGTAGGTCGGAGTTACCTCGGAGTCTTCGAACCGGAAAACCATGGTGTTAGGATTGAAATGAGTAACGAGCCAAGAAAGGAAACCATAGTCAGGTTTCAAATCTTTGAAATATTTCAACCAAACGAGCTGATTCATAGGAGGAACTCGCCATAAATCATCAGAAATGGATTGGACGAAAATTGAGACTTGGTTTCTGAAAGCCATGAAAAAGGATTACCTAAGAAACTGATCTGCTTTGAATGATTGGATGTGAAGGAAAAGTGAAATGAAACGCCCATTTATAGAAGGGTGGAGGGACCGGTGAGTGAAGCATTGTCATTGACCGACATAATGTCCACTGTCAAGGGTAGTTGAAAAGACATTCATGTATGGACTGCTTGGGTCGGTAAAAGCATTGAAATCCGCATTGATAAATAAGAAGGACGATTTGTACAATAAGGAGGTTGAATCTTTATGACCGTGTTAATCGCCCTGTCAGGTAGGTGACACGATCCACTGTTATTTATTGATTGATTCTTGCGATATTTCATTTTAAGTCCATTATTTTATTTTATTTATTTCATTTATAATAAACTGGTCCATGGACCACTAACAAGGTGGACCGTTTTTGCAAATAAACGGGGCACCATCCTCTTTTTCGTGTTTTTGTATTTGTGTTTTATTTTTGCAGGAATAAGACTTCACAGTTGTAAAATATAAACACATACAACAATATAATAAAAGCAAAATATTATAAAAATGTAAATAATACCAAAAAATATAATAATAAATAATGATAATGGTGTAACTGTACAACCATCAAAATAATAATAATAATACTACTAAATGTTCAAAATGTTTAAAAATGTCCAAAAATGGCTGAGATGCGGAGCAGGACTACCGCCGCCTACGGCTCGGACCAGCAGCAGCCGGAGGGGGTGGAGACGATGGTGCATCATCGGAAGCAGAGCCATCCTCATCCTCCTCAGAAGAGTCGAGCAGGATGCCCTCAACCTCCAACCTCGTCCGAAGCCGCTCTACCTCCGCCTGGAGTCGGCTCACAGCGCTGGACTGACGAGACTGATGCCTTCGCAACCTCCCGTTGTCCAGCTCCTGTAAAAGCAGACATGTGTAAGAAAGTTTACCAAATAATAAGAAGCAAAAAGGTAAATGTGTGTAAAATTCATACCAGCTCATGCCGCTCGGAGTACAGCCGACCAATGTAGGATCGGGCAAACCCGAACCGCTAGCAGATCTCCTGGTATCTTTGGGCCGGCACCTGCAAATAAGAAACATCCATTAAAAGACTATTCAGGTAAAGTACTTCTAACTTTGTAAATTCGGTTTATGACTTACATGTGTAGCGTGCTCAGGATCCAGCTGCACCGGAGGAGGAGCCTGCCGAAGATCAGTAGGAATAACGATGCCAGATCCTAAGCCTAGACTAGGATCCAGCACCACCTCCATACCCGGTGGGAACGGGACATCTCCCAGCACTACACCGGCCGGTCCAGCCGGAGCAGCTGTGCCACATGCCTCAGTCGCTGCCTCTGCCGGTCCGCTCCTGCATTCAATTACAGGGGAAATGATGGTGTCAGTGATCTGAAACAGTGAAAACAATAAGGAAAGTAAATAAGACCGAAGATCAAAAAAGTTACCTGAGTATACTCAAGAATCTCGGGAAGCCGCGCCTACATCCGAGAGGCGAAGTAAGAGGGGAAGTCACCGACGGACAGGAAATCGTTCACCGAGAAACCTCTGTACTCCACCTCCAGGTCCTCCCGGGTCAAGCCCTCCAGGATACACATATGCCGAGGAGGGGCATGAGGCACCCTCCGCCGTGCTGGAGCTACCAGAGTGTCAAAGACTCTCTCTCCGAGGAAATAGCGGTCGGCCCAGTATCCTCGCATCAGTAGCCTCGACCGGGTGTGCAACTCAGCCACCTCTCGGCCCGGGTAGGTCTGCCAGGCCTCGAAGTCCCATAGAGTCAGGGACAGCTACAAAAGAAGGAGAAATCAGTATTTGTTGTGTATTAAAATAAAAGGAGAAAAGAAGATAAGCTAAAGATTCAGAGGTTCTTTCTGTACTCACATCAGACAGCTCCCGGTCATTAAGGAAGCTCCGCCAGTACTCGGGATCCTCGCCACTAGCATAAGTGTGATGACAGTGGGCCAGATAGCGAGGAATCCTCCTAGACTCGACGGGAGAGTCACCGCTCGGACCACCTGGGTAGATACAGTACTCATAGGACCATACCTGCAGTAGAGAAAGAAATGACATCAGTTAGTCGGACAGTTGATAATGACGAATAAAAAGGTGAAGAGTGAAAGAATGTTACCTCCAGAGGCCGGATGAACAGCCAGTTCGACTCACCGCTACCACGGGTCCAGACATCCAGACCGTGATAGAGATGAGCCAAACCAAGTGTGGCCCAGTCGAAGGACCCGACCTGGCTCAGATCCCGAAGACATGCCAGCACCACTGGGTCTCCCTTATTCTAGGAGATGCATAGCAGCTGGGATGAGATAATGTAGAATAAGAAGGACCGGGCAGCCTGGTCCTTCTCCTCCCGAGTATACGCAGGAGCAGCAGGTCGGGCCTCCTCCGGCAACTCCCTCCAAGCCTCCAAACGGGTCCTGATCCTCTCGGCCCAGAACCGAAAGACCATCTCATAGGACATACATCCCTGCACGGTGTATCGAGTCTGTGAGGTGACACCGAGCAAGGAACGGACTAGCTGGGCCCCGAGAGTGGCCGTCTGGTATCGAGCATCCAGCGGGGGAACTGGACCAGTGAAGCGCAGGCCAGTAATAGCAGCGTAGTCTATGGATGTGAGAGTCATCTCGCCGAACCCGAACACGAAGGTGTGCGTACAGTCGTTCCACCGCTCCATCAATGCATATTGCATAGCGGGCGGGAAACGAGGCTGCGTGCGGCGCAATCCTGCAGCGTAATCCCCGAAGTCAGCAGCAACGACCCGGGCCCGCATAAGAGGGTCCAATAAATCCCAGAAGGCGGAGGCATCAGTGGCTGATCCACCCGAGCGGGCCTTGCCCAGATTAACCTGTAAGGAAAAATTTTAATTTTAATAAGTACGATACTAACAATTATTTATCTTCTTATATGGCAGGAAAATGAATAAGACCAAATTTCGGTTTGAACCGTAGCTGCGTCACGCAACTACAAAGTCGCGTCACGCGTCTACGTAGTCGCGTCACGCAGCTTTACCTAAGTTGCGCACCTAGAAGTACAGCTGTGTAGCGCATCTCTGCACTCGCGTCACGCCACTCCTCAGCTGCGTCACGCAACTATTTGAAATATGTTGCCCTAAGAACAGATGCGCCACGCAACCACGAAGTCGCGCCACGCATCTTGGTAGCTGCGTCACGCAACTGTTCAAGACTCTTACTCGTTGATGAACAGTCGCATCACGCAACTGTTCTTCCACAGAATAGCTGCGTGACGCAACTGTCGAAGGTACGCAGTAATTCAATTTCAATCTAATTTCACTATGTCTGTGTTGTTTTCATGCAATTTTCAGGGCAAAATCAAGTCGCCTAGAGCTACCAACAATCAAATGTCAACAAATCAAGTTTTAGTGCAATAAAAAGGGTCGATTCTAAGGTTCAAGGCAAGCTAGGGTCGTGTCTAACTGGGAACTCCGTACCCGGCAACGGCAGAAGCTGCAACGGTCGTGTCCCGGGGGTTAGCTAATTCCGGCTCACCGGCACTGGTTCGCCGTCAAAGGTCGGGATATCGGGTAGGGCCCCGAGGGTCTCCATCTCAGGAGTGTAAGCAGAAGCAGGGATTTCTGAAATCTAAGACATCTTTTTTGGTCGAAAAGTTCAGAGGATTTTCACTTGCTTAGGATTTGTGATAAGTGAAACTGAATCGGTTATGAAAGAAATTATTTATAGTAAATATCTGGGCTCAAGCCCATTTCTCCAAACGATGGGCCCAAGCCCACTCCTCCGAGACGGACCCGTCATCCCTTTTCAAGCCCAACAGGCCCACACGGCCCATTTCAAAAAGCCCACAATGGTCCACTTCGGCAATTTGACGTCGATGTGCAGCCCGTACACTTCAGCAATTTTTATCTACTCACCGCACAGGGGGCAGGAGCATCAAATTGCCAGATTACCCTCAGGTAAGTTTTCTTTCAACCACTATATCATAAAGGGCATACTGGAAAATGCAGATAACAAGTTTTGTTAAATCTTTTATACCGAAACGAAATTTTTGCCACAATTTTTTTTGCAAATGATTAAGATATGCCTACAAAAGTGGATATTTTTGGTCCTAGGCCGAAATTCTGGACTGGGGGCAAAAGTATAACCTTTTGCCTTAATGTGAATCTTTGCATGGGAACGTATGACGTTCCAATATTTTTCTAACAAAAGGCAAGGTCCGTTTGCACACGGATATTGCTCTTCTTCTTATGAACAATTTTTTAAGCCAACCGGTGATGGTTTTTCGAAGCCGATAGGTCCTTCTAATTAGTGATGGTGCATTGCGAAGCTAATCAGAACAATTTCAAAGCAGTGATGGTGCATTGCGAAGCTGTTTGAAATTTCTCCCCGGTCAATGATGATGAATTGCGAAGTTGACCAGGGTAAAATCGACATCTTTCGGGCCGATCAAACCGAGCCTCGAGGATGCCTTTTCTAAACCAACTGGAGCCGACAAAGCCGACCAAACCGAGCTGAGTAGGTGGCCAGATCAAAGCTCTTCAAGCCGATCAAACCGAGCTTCGAAGACTTTGTCATCAAATCAACATCTTTCGAACCGATCAAACCGAGCTTCGAGGATGCCCCTTCAGATTCCATGGGAACCGATGAAGCCGATCAAACCAAGCTGAGGAGGCGACTAGTTATTCAGTCCAAAATCCTTCAGGTCGACCAAACCGAGCCTTGGAGGTGTCTTCAAAGCCGATCAAATCGAGTTTTGAAGTCATTCACAAATTCAGTGGAGCCGACAAAGCCGATCAAACTAAGCTGAGGAGGCGACCAATTATTCAGTCCAAAATCCTTCAGGCCGACCAAACCGGGCCTTAGAGGTGTCTTCAAAGCCGATCAAACCGAGTTTTGAAGTCATTCACAAATACAGTGGAAGCCGACAAAGCCGATCAAATCGAGCTGAGGAGGCGACCAGATATCAAAATTTTTTCCAAGCTGATCAAACCGAGCTTCGGAGATGATTGCCTGATAGAAGGCGCGTCAATGGACCACTTTAACATTAATCGTTTATACAATTAATGATAAAGTGGGGGGGGGGGGGCAAACTGTTGACACATAATTTTATGCCTCCACCTGACCCGATGATGATATGAGGACAAGGGATAAGGTATCACGATAAACCAGAAGTGTTTGAACCAAAAATTGAACCAAACCGCCCAAAGGAGCCTAACCCGTGTTAGAGCTGCGTCACGCAGCTTATACCTGCGTGACGGCACTCTTAGCTGCGTCACGCAGCTCTAACAGGACTGACACCTCTGGCGCACGCCCGTGCAATGGCCTGCACTGTTTGTATGGATACACGGCAACTGTACGAAAAGTAAGTCGCGTCACGCATCTTATGGGTGCATCACGCAGCTTCTACCCGCGTGACGCGACTGCTCTGTTGCCCTAGCCATATAAATACAACATTTTACAGCAAAAACGGGACTTTTGCACTTTATCTTATTTTTTTTCTCTAAAAATCCTAAAGCTAAAAAATTAAGTTTTCGACTAAAAACGGCTAGGTTTTCTTCCCTAAGAACTCAAGTGAGTAAACTTGAGGAAGATCAAACCATTAACCATTTAGTTTTGAAATCAAGAAATATAAAAATATAAGAAAAGAAAAAGAGAAAAAGAGAGAAAACATTTGGTTCTGTGAAAAGTTCGAAAACCACACTTTTGGAATCGTGAAACAACGTCTCTAAATCAATCTCAGTATATGCAATCCACAAATCTGAGGGCTAGGTAATGATTCTAACTTTTCTTTTTCATTTCTAGCATTTTATCTCTTAAAAATCTCATTTTCATATTGTTTAATTGATTTGCCATTGATAAAACGTAAGTTTGCCTATTGTTGAACCTTTTTGGGTTTGTTCTAATCACTTTGGACAAAAAAGAAACGTAAAAAAGAGTAGTTTGAAAGGTAGTTGCGGACCAGAGCAGTCGCGTCACGCAGCTACTACCTGCGTGACGCGGCTGTTCATGTCCAAAAGCCCTTGATTCGGACTGGACCACCTGTGTGACGCAGCTGTTTATATACTCAGCATGTATTTTTATTCTCATATTTGTATTTAATGTGATATCTTGAATGAATAATCAATAAACCTGAGGATTTGGAATAAGTCACAAACAGTTCCGTCACGCGACTACTCTTCATAGAACACCCGCGTGACGCGACTGTTCTAAGTTCCAGCACGAATGATAGAGTTCCATCACGCGACTGTTCTTCATAGAACAGCTGCGTGACGCAACTGTTACAAGTTCCAGAATAAAAGACAAGAGCTGTGCCACGCGACTGTCTCCCAGTTTCAGTTTATTTTTGTTATTTTGTCTTAATCTTATTTCATTAAGTAGATTTTAATCTCAATCCGGAAAATGATCAATAATGGGCAAATTGAGTCTTAATCAAACCAAATCAATTAATTATTGGTTATTATGTGATTTTCTTTTTTTAGGATTTATTTCTTATTGTTCATTATTGGTGTTATTATTAAACTCGGTTTGTGGCCCGCCTTTAACCATAAGGCAAGAGCGGGTCTTTTAATTTTATTTGATATGTATGGTGGATGAATGATGGATGTGATGCTTAATTTATGAATGAATGTAATGGATGAACTTATTTGGGACGATTAAATAATTTTCTACATAGGAACTCGGTTCGATTTGTTCGGGTTGTGTTTAAATAATTGGCTTTTCTAAAATAAAATCAATTAGAAATCATAGGTTAAAAAGAGGCCGGTTTTCCGGGCGTCAGCTTCCAACGGGCCGACGTACCTAATTCCCTTACCTAGAATCGTACTTGGTACGCCTGACTAGTTTTCTTTCTAAATAATTCGGCCTTAAATAAAATGGGTTAAAAGGAGTCACTTTTAAAATAAAATAAAAATTGGAAACGGTCCCATTGCCGAAATAATGGGTGGCAACTAAAATGATTTATAAGACCGATTTATCGGCATCGCGTATCCAAAAAGGCTTTATCACCTCTTTTTCCAAAACAAAATAATAAACACCAAAAATACCAGATTTCGCGTTTTCGGGGGGAAAAACACTCATGTTATTCAATTTAACTTGCCCTTACTTCTAGAGTACTCAAGTTTAAAAATATTCACTAGTCTAATAGTTATTCCATATATATTCATTAATAATTATATTAATTGATATAGTTGTTTTTTTTTAAATATTTTTAAAATATTATAGGTTGACAATAAATTTGTATTGTTAAAAAACTTATAATGAATTTTTGCCAGCTAAGGCAAAAATGTGTGTGTGTGTTTGTGTATTTCTAACATTATTCGGTTGAAAAAAAATATATTTGTACTATAACAAATATTTTGACAAAAATCTACTAGAAGTAGAATTATCAAAGTATATGAATACTATTATGATTTCTTAAATAATTATATATGCATGATAATGTCAATGTAGTATTCACAGTGTTGTCTATAAGTTCAATTATTATATATGAAGTTAATAATTGTGAATTATTATGCATAAACTTTTACTATGTAACTTTAATATTATGACATAACTTTAATATTACATTTATAAATATACAATTTATGATAATTAACTGATACATTACATCGGGTTATATGCTCATAAAAGTTGCAAGATTGGGAGATTATAAACTAATTAATTAGACATGTAGGTTGAGCTGTCAATCCGAATGGGTGGATATGTAGGTTGCTAGGGAACATCAATTTGAAGGGAGATATATAGCTTCAAGGAATCGTCATTCTAGAGGGGCTTGGAAAAAGAAATAAAAAAATTGAGGGATTGAAGATAAGAAGTAAATAGATAGAGAGAAAAAGGTAAAAAGCGCAGGGCTTATGTAACATCTTAAATGAATCCCACATCGACTAAGCACAGGGTGGAAGGTCTACACATAAAGATGGGTAGACCTTTGTGAACCCCTACCCCAAATGTCATAGGCATACGAATGCATGTGACTAAGGAAGAAATGCACGTGATGTGTGAGTCGCCACCTTGTTTAATTATTTTCGGGTAAACTAGGAAAAAACCCTAAGTGACTCCAATTTTAATTAACCTAGTTACTAGATTAATTAACCCAATGATTAAGGCATGGTGTGCAAACCCGAGATGGATCCCGAAACTATGTCATGCTGAATAAACTAACCATGAATGAATGCTTGAATGCTTTGCAGGGTGAATGACATGTTTAAAGTGATTTCGACTTGCCGCCCGGGGTGAAATCCCGAACGTGCCTACGTACTTCCGTTTGAATGGAAGATCAAAGTCCACGTAGTTCGATAGGCCTCTTTTAGAGGGCTTTGAAGGGGATGCTTTATGCATGAGTGTGTGTATGCTTTGTGCATTTTTGTTTAGGCATTTTGCCAAAGAATTGATTGATTTTTAGGCATTTGATGCCAAAAGTGTTGATTTTAATGACTTTTAGCCAAAAAGATGTGTTTGATTGGACTTATTTGCTTGCCAAAAATGAATTAAGGCTTTTAGCCAAAATGATTTTTGTGATTTAGGCAATAAATTGCCAAAAGTGTCGATTAGGCGATTGTCGCCAAAATGATTGATTTTTAGGTTTTAAAACCTAAAAATTGATTTAGTTTTAAGACATTTTGCCAAAACTTTGATTTTAAGCAATTGTTGCCAAAAGTTTGGTTATTTAAAAGGCTTTTAGCCAAAATGTGTTGATTTAGGCAAGTTGTTGCCAAAAAAACGTGATTAATTAAGGCCTTTTGATCACAATTATTGATTAATTGGACTTAAGCCGAAAATTGTTCGAAATAAAGGCAATCATACCATATCCATTGAAAGACTAGATATTTTAAGCCAATATTATCGGATTTAAACTTTAATACCACGATTATTAATTAACCGGGCATTTAGCTTAATCATATTTTAATTGAGGCAATTTACTTGCCTATATGATGGTATAAATGCATTTATGCAGTTGTAGAATTATTAGGAGTAGAAAAGAAGCATGCATGAAGTGCTAAAATTAAATAGGCAAAAGTTTAACTTACGTACCTGATTTAATCGTCGACCGCTTCTTAACTCCAGGTTAAGCTCCTCGTTAAGGGAATTAATTTTAATTTAATTTTAAGTGACCAAGTATCACAACAATAAAATCAAACTAAAAAAAAAAAATGCAAGAAAGCAGTAAAGAATTGCAAAGAGCGTAGGGAGAAGGAGCGTCCGTCAACACAGACTGAGTGAAGAAAACGGAGGGTCGGGGCCACTTTTTATGGGTCGCCAGGGACTCGGCGGCTGGGCCGCCGGTGCTCGGTGGCAGGGTCGCCGGAGGTCGGCGGCGGAGCCGCCGTGCCGGTGGTTTTGACAAAATTCGCTCCGGAGGCTTTTCCGAGAGTTCCGGACCTCCAAAAAAATTCCGAGACCAGTTCCGCGATCCTCGCGACGTCCCGGACGTTTTAAGTACCATATTGGCATATTTTCGGGGAACTTCCAAAATGGCCTTTAGCCTGGTCGGGCTGTTTGCAGTCCGAAAAAAAGATGGCTCTTTGAGCCTCAAAATTTGGGTGTTCACAGTTGCCCCCCACCGGCAACCATAAAAATGATTTATGGGAGTCGGTGGTTGTCTGAAACGCAAATTTTGGAGGCGAAAAATGGACGCGTCCAGAAGACCCGCGTTTCGGCCATTTTCTTATAAATAGCTTGAAATCTCACTATCCACTCATTCTAAACTCTCTACACACAAGAGTTCTCTCAAATCCTCTCATCTTTCAAAGTTTTACAAGACCTCCTTCCTCTATGGCTTCACCAAGCAGTGAGGAGGATTTTCTCGGGTCTTTGGGGATTTCTCTCGACGAGGTTAATCTAATGGCAGACGCTGACACGCACGCTTCCATGACTGGCATCTATGCCCAGGTGAGTTCTTTTCCACCTTTGCATATTTTATTATCTGGGCCTTAGGCCAAAAAAAAAAAAACTGTGGATTTTTAGGGCCTTAGGCCAAATTGTGAACTTTTGGGCCTTAGGCCAAATTGTAAATTTTGGAATTTCTTTTGTTATCTCTTTATTAGTATGCATGCTAGAAATGGAACTAAGATATTACCCTTAGTAAGGAACCGAGGAGTAACTCTTAGGTCGTCTTTTACCTTTTAGGATTCCCGTATCAAACTGGATGTAGCCGAAAGTTCTGTGGCCGGAGTTCCGCTTGAACTATTTGATCAAAATAACCCGGTTGGTGCGATTATCCGTCCATCCTATCTGGGCTATCTGAGATATCTTGACATGGGTCGAAGTAACTACAAGGAACTATTGTGCGCTTTGGCTGAGAGGTGGTGGGACACTACCAATACCTTCCATTTTTCTTGGGGCGAGTTGACAATGACCCCTGCAGATTTTTCCGTAATCTCCGGGATCCCTTTCGGCATTCGGCCGATCGAGCTATATGATGATTGGAGGGTTGATATCTCCCCCGACCGGATGGTGGAGCTGATTGGGATAGACCTGCCTCGGACTGTCGAGCCAGGCTCTGCTACCCCTGCTCTGAGTATCTCCAGACGTTGGTTATCCCTCCAGGCCCCAGGCATCTACGCTAGATACGGGCGGGGAGAGCTGACGGCTACTCAGGTGGCCCGATTTACCTTGTTGCTGTTGTTTGATTCGACCTTCTGGTCCAACAGGAAAGAGAGGTTTAACCCTTCTATCTTAAAGAGTTTGGAGAACTTGGCTCATTTAGAGGAGTATGACTGGGCCGGTGCTATTCTGAGCCGCATGTATGATGATATGTGTGACTTGAACCGAGGCCACGGCAAGCTTAGCGGGACCTACTACTTCTGGGAGGTAGTGTAAAGAGCATTCTCCCTTTCTGTACTCCTTTCTCTCTCTTTTTTTTTTTACTGATCCCCCTTTTTGTTCTGCAGACTTGGGCATTTGAGCACTTTCCTTATACTCGCCCAGAGTTGCTCCAGCCTAACCCCGAATCAGGGCTGGCGCCTCTGGCTTGGAGATGGTACAAATCAAACCTTCATCCGGTCCGGCATAAGAAGTCGCTGAAGGAGCTGAGAGCCTTTTTTGATACGTGCCCGGTGGAGCAGGTACATGATTGGTGACTTTTACATATGTTAAATAAAAAGGATTTACTAACATATTTGTATCTTCTATAGGCTGAAGTGGGGCCGATGGCTGCCCGCTTACAGGGCTGGATTCAGGCTGATCCTGATTTTCAGCGGTCAGATACCTTGTCCCAACGGAGAGTGGTCCTGTCACACCCCATCCTGCGGCGATATTATTTGGGTGAGAGAGTGGACTTTCAGATAAGAGGCTGTCGTTCTGTCCCTTATGCCCCTCCCGAGGACATGCGAGCGGGTAGGCAGATGATACTCACGGCTGCTCATACTGAGGGCATCCCCTATGTGGAGTTCCTCATGGGGGGAGATTACGATGAGTTCTGCGGGCTTTCTTTGATGCCGCCCATCGGATCTCGTTTTGATGATTTCCAGGAACCGGTTCCTTCTCGACCGCTTGACACCCGTTCTTCTCGGGCTTCGGGCCCCTCGACTAGGACTCCAAGGAGGAGGCCCAGGACTGATCCTACTTCTTCTACCCAGACTGCGAGACCGTCGCAGGCTGGGCCCAGCCGGTTGGTAGGTTCTTTCAGAGCTCCCCGGGCTATTTTGGAGGCTACCGGGCCGCTTCACCCAGACCTTGCCAGTCTACGTCTTCCATATGGTATTTCCTACTTTGTTCCCCACGGTCTCCCGGCTTCTCGAGAGGTCTCAATAGAGGGTTTGGATCGCACAGTTCTTCCTTCTGAGGCATTACTCAGGTAAAGTCTAACAATCTCTCACGAAAAGGATTCATAGGAGATTCAATATTGACTTGTATTTTTTGTTTATATGATTTTCAGGTTCCTGTCGGGTTGATTAACCAGATGATGGAGCTGTTCCTCGGGATGGAGCGGGAACTAGCTGCGGCCTGGACTCAGGCAGCCTTTGACGATGAGAGGGGGAGGAGGCCCCGCCGCTGATAGCCGCTAGACTTCCCCGTTTTCCTTTGTTTTTCTTCTACTGTATTTTCTGTACTGGAACTTGGCTGCTTTTCTGAACTTGGGCTATATTTCTGTACCGAACTTCATTTGCACCTGCACTTGATTAGTACTGAGAAAATGCATGCCTGATTATCAAATTTGAGAGAACATAGGGTTTTATTCTAAAACCAACATTCTTCTTCTTCTTTTTTTTTTAAAAGAAACTAAAAAAAAATAGAAAGGACACCCTAAAATTAAAAAAATTTTTTTTTTGAAAAAGAAACTAAAAAAAAAAAAAAAATTAGAAAGGACACCCTAAAATTTAATTTAATTTAATTTTTTTTTTTTTTGCGGCTGGGCCGCCGGGCTCAGGCGGCTGGGCCGCCGAGCCCAGGCGGCTGGGCCGCCGGCAAGTGCGCCCTCCCTTTATAAAAAGGGCCTCTGCTGCCTTTTTTTTTTTCACTCCTCTCTTTTTTAGAGCAAAAAAAAAAACGGGTCAGTTTCTCCTCTCTTTGTTTCTTATTATTTTTTTCAATTTATTATTTTTCATTATTATTATTTTTTTCAATTTATTATTTTTCATTATTATTATTTTTAAAAAAAAACAATAAATAATAAATAAAATAAATAAAAGGACATGAATCCCTTCTACAACCATAGCATGCACAGCTGGACTAAGAGTCTCTCCAAAGTTGAAAAGATCAATTTGGGGAGATACGGTCTTTCCCCCGTTATTACCCTTAGGGGTGTAGTAATTGACTGGATTTTCTTAAGGGCCTGTATTAGACTTTGGGATCCTGAGGCCCATGTTTTCCGGTTTGGGGCGATGATGGAGGAAGTGTGCCCTCTCTTTGAGGAGTTTTGTGCCATTATAGGGTGTGACCCCAATGCCCCTTTGGTCAAGCATGAGGTAAAAATTTCTTCATGTAGCATTCAGACCGAATGACTCTATGAAATTACGTCGATACTTCCACATATTAGGGGTAACGTAGGAGACATTTCTATTTTTCCCCCGGGGAATCTTTAGAATTACCACTGCTTAGCTTTCAATTCGCCTCTGACCATCAAATGAAATGTGAATAACCCGTCCTCCTCTCTTTGAAACAAGGGGCGCTACGTGCTCTAATCCTCTGAGCTACAAGCCCCACCCCGTCTCCACTAGATCTGTTCCCGGGAGTACCCTAAAAAAGGAACCTTATTGGGTATGTTAGGTCATTTGAAACCCTGTTTCAGTTTAGCCGACCCCAAGCTAAGGCTATGATCGTTGATGACCAAAAGGCACTTCTGCTGCCTCTGATTGACGAATTCTCCGAGGCTTGCCCAGATGACCCAAACCGGATGAGGCTGAGGATGCGGGCCTTGGTTTTCTGTTTATTGGCTGGCTTCTTATTTAACCGGGACCCAGGCTTTGGGGATTTGCGTCTTTGCCCCATGGTTCTACAAATGGAGGATATGAGCTGTATTGGCGGCATTGTGCTGGCAGAAACCATTAAGAGCTTTGACAGGGCTGCTTTAGGGTTTGATGACTGGACCGTTTCTCCCATTATTCTCCAGGTATTTTTCCTTATTATCTCTCCTCATTTTTTCCTTTTCTTTTTAAATCATTCCCTTGTAATAGAAAGGATCCATTACTCAGGTTTGGTTGAAGGATCATCTCCAAGTGGTTACTGCTCCTACTTCCCTTCCTTATAACCCATCTCAGTATCGCATGCGGAGGATCTTAATCTCGCACCCCACTACTGATGCATGGACTTCATGGTTGATTGAGTTGGGTCCGAATGAGATACTGTGGTTCATCTCCTGGTACAACATCAGTCGTTTTATCCAGGTTAGCTTTCATCACACCCGGGTTTACCTTCTGGGCCTTACACATTGTACTTGGTACTGCGCTTCGCGCGTCTTGAGACAGATGGGGATAGATCAGACTGTTCCGATTCAGATGACTTTCCTGCTGATTCAGTCATTACCCCGGGTGTTACCCGAGCTGTCCTTAGGGCTTGGGTTAGAGATCACCATATGGTTAGGCCCTTGCCTAATCCTGCCAGTATTCAGACTTCTCCTGAGTATCGAGCCTGGTTCATTGCCACTGTGAACCCCTTTCCCCAAATGTCATTGGCATATGAATGCATGTGACTAAGGACAGAAATGCACGTGATGTGTGTGAGTCGCCACCTTGTTTAATTATT
>NC_143155.1:6405531-6423487 GCF_041381405.1 Jatropha curcas
TGGAATAGCCTGCACCTAAGGTGCGTTGATGAGGGAGAAGCTCAAACCATCATGGATTCCTTATATAATGGGGAATCTGGTCCACACATGCACGGGATAGCCTTGGCTCGAAAAATTGTGAACCTGGGTTATTACTGGTCAACCATGAATGCAGATTGCGTGAGGCACGCGCAGAAGTGCCACGAATGTCAAATTTTCGCTAAGCTGCAAAAGCAACCTCCAGTCGATTTGAATCCTATCACCTCACCATGGCCTTTCGCAACTTGGGGCATAGATGTGATCGGAAAAATCCACCCGAAGGCCTCTAACGGTCATCAATTCATCCTGGTTGCTGTAGATTATTTCACTAAATGGATCGAAGCAGCCTCTTATTCGGTTTTAAATGCCAAGAAGGCAGCACAGTTTGTTCGTACTAACATCCTTTGTCGGTACGGAACACCATTCGAGATCATTACGGATAACGGGTCTCACTTTCAGAGCGAATTTTTTAATTTGTTGAAAGAAATGAAAATTCGGCACCATAAATCCTCGCCCTATCGTCCACAAACGAATGGGGCTGTAGAAGCTGCAAATAAGGCTATAAAAGTCATTTTGCAGAAGACAGTTAAAAAGCATAAAGCTTGGCATGAACAGCTATCGAATGCCTTATGGGGATATAGGACTTTGATTAGAACTCCCACCGGAGCAACTCCGTATTCGTTGGTATACAGTATGGAAGCAGTATTGCCTATTGAGCTGGAAGTTCAGTCGGCAAGGGTTATCCAAGAAAGTCAGATCAGTGAGGCAGATTGGGCGAAGAATTATCATTTGCAACTTTTGGGTATGGATGAAAAGCGGTTGCAAGCAATCCACCAAACTCAAGTCTACCAGAGACGAATGGCACGGCATTTTAACAAGAAGGTCAAAGACCGAAAACTCGAAGAAGGTTGTTTGGTTCTGAAGGAAATTAGACAGCCAATTCAAGATCCACGTGGGAAGTTTCGTCCTCATTGGGCTGGCCCCTATGTGTTGAAGAAAGTATTGTCCGGCGGAGCCGTCATCTTGACTGATTTGGATGGTTTAGAATTTGCAAATCCATGTAATTTAGATCAATTAAAGAGATATTTTGTATAAGCATTGCATAATGTAAAACGAACTACATTAGACCTGATTCTCTTCGAAAAAAAAAACAGAAATTATATATCGGAGATATGTAGGCAGCCCTGATTGGGCACGGTCTAAACATTAATAAAAATCATCATTTCATAGTTCTTTCTTCTTTGCTAATAAAAAAAATATAAAAAAATATAAAAAAAAAATCAAAGCTGAAGTTGAAAACCCGAAAGGGCGGCTTCAGGCAAAAAAAAAAAAAAACCGCTAAGTCGAAAACCCGAAAGGGCGGCTTAGGCAAAAGTCGGGGCCCGCTAAGTCGAAAACCCGGAAAGGGTGGCTTAGGCAAAAATGGGTAGCTCGCTAAGTTGAAAACCCGAAAGGGTGGATTAGGCAAAAATTAGAGCTTGAATGAATAAAGTTGGAAAGAGCTTGGAAAGCTTAAAAGTCAAATGACACTCCAATTAAAAAAAAAGCAATAAAGCCAAACAGTACAAGCAAAAGCCAAAGAACAAAAATCCAAAATCCAGAGTCAAAGTCCCGAATAAACAGTCAAAATAAAAAAAAAATAAAGTCCAAAAACCCATAGGAGTTTAAGTGGCCCGTCGCCTCCGTGGGGCAATGTCCTCTGAGTCATCCCTAGCCGCTGAACTCTCCCCCGCCTCGTCTGTCCGAGGAGCCAACACAATCTCCTCATCAGTCCTAATCCCATCACCAGCATCAGCCTGAGTCCAACCCTCAAGTGCACTCAGCAATGCGTTCCTCCTTGGCTTTTCCACTGGCCAAACAAAGGCCATGAACCAGGCCCGATACTCAGGAGAAGTCTGAACACCAGCAGGATTAGGTAATGGCCTAACCATTAGATGGTCTCTAACCCAAGCTCTAAGGACGGCTCGGGTAACTCCCGGAGTGATGGCTGAATCAGATGAAGAGTCATCCACAATCGGGACAGTCTGGTCTATTCCCATCTGGCTCAAGACGCGCGAAGCACAGTACCAAGTACAGTGTGTAAGGCTTAAAAGGTAAACCCGAGCATGACGAGAGCTAACCTGGATAAAGCAGGTGATGTCATACCAGGGAACAAACCACAATACCTCGTTTGGACCCAATTCAATCAGCCATGAGGTCCATGCGTCAGCAGACGGGTGTGTGACCAAGATCCTCCGCATACGATACTGAGAAGGGTTGTAAGGCAAACGGGTAGGAGCAGCGACCACTTGAAGGTGATCCTTCAACCAAACCTGAGTAATGGATCCTTTCTATTACAAGGGAATGAACCAAAACAATAAGTAAGGAAGAGATGAGAAGAAAAGAAGTACCTGGAGAATAATCGGAGAAACCGTCCAGTCCTCGAAGCCTAGAGCAGCTCTGTCAAGGCTCCGGATAGTCTCTGACAGCACAATGCCGCCAATGCAACTCATGTCCTCCATCTGTCGAATCATAGGGCAAAATCGCAGATCCCCAAAGCCTGGGTCCTTGTTAAACAAGAAACCAGATAATAAGCAAAATACAAAAGCCCGCATCCTCAGCCTCATCCGGTCTGGGTCATCTGAAAGAACCTCTGAAAATTCATCAATCAGGGGCAGCAGAATTGCCTTCTGGTCGTCAACAATCATCGCCCTAGCTTGTGGCCGGCTGAATTGAAATAAACTGTCAAATGACCGAACATACCCAACTTTGACCTCATGCCTGACTAGAGGGGCATTGGGATCACACCCGATAATAGCACAGAACTCCTCAAAAAGAGGGCACATCTCCTCCATCATAGCTCCGAACCGGAAAACATGGGCCTCTGGATCCCAAAGCCGGATGCAGGCCCATAAGAAATCCCAGTCAACTACCACCCCCCTGAGAGTAATGATAGGAGAAAGACAGTACCTCCCTAAGTTGATCTTTTCAACTTTGGAGAGACTCTTAGTCCAGCTGTGCATGCTGTGGTTAAAAAGGGGATTCATTTTTTGAAAAAGGAGGATGAGAAACGGCTTTGCTTTCCTTGCTAAGATCTCAAGAAAAAGAGTGAGTGCAAAACCAAAACGAAGAGTCATTTTTTATAGAGAAAATGCACCGAATAAGGGCAGCAGCAGCCGCCGAAATGATGGCGGCAGCAGCAGCCGAATTGCCATCGAAGGACGGCGGCAGCAGCCGCCGAATTCCCGCCGAATGATGGCGGCAGCGGCCCCCACACACATAAAAAAAAATAATATAAATAAAAGTTTTCATAAATCGAAATGATAAAATCCCATTTTATGTCACATTCGATACACATGCATATATATTTTCAGTACTAACCAAGTGCAGGTACGAATAGAATTCAGTACAAAAGTACAGTGCAGAAGCATGGTCAAAGTTTAGTACAGAAGTTCAAAAAAAAAAAAAAAGAAGAAAAAAAAAATCTGGCAATCATGGCTTCAGCGGCGGGGCCTCCTCCTCCTCTGATCATCATAAGCCTCCCGAGTCCAGGACGCAGACAGCTCTTGTTGCATCCCAAGTATCAGTTCCATCATCTGACTGACCAATCCGGCAGGAACCTAAAAAAAAAAAAAAAAAAAAAATGCAGGTCAACATCAAATCTCTTATAAATCCTTTTTTGTGAGAGCTTTAGCTGTCTTTACTTACCTCAGTAATGTCCTCGGAAGGCAGATTCAAGCGATCCACATTTTCCAACGAGACTTCTCGAAAGGCTAGAGGAACGTCAGGAGTATGGTAGGAAATGCTGTACGGAAGACGTAAGTTGGCCAAATCTCGATGAAGCGACCCGGTAGCCTCTGAAACAGCCCGAGGAGCCCTGGAATGACCGGCCGAATGGCTAGGCCCGGCTTGAGAAGAAACTTTAACCGGAGTAGAAGAAGAAGGATCGGTCGTAGCCCTCCTCCTTGAAGTACTACTCGAGGGACCTGAAGCTGTGAACCCCTTCCCCAAAAGCACATAGGCATGTGATGCATATGATGAATGAGAAGAAATACACGTGATGTGTGTGAGTCGCCACCTTGTTTAATTATTTTAGGGTAAACTAGGAAAAAACCCTAAGTGACTCCATTTTTAATTAACCTAGTTACTAGATTAATTATCCCAATGATTAAGGCACAATCTACGAACCCGAGATGGATCCCGAGACTATGTCATGCTGATGAACTAACCGATGAATGAATGCTTTGCAAGGTGAATGATGTAATTGGACCAAATGAAATGTTTATGTGATTTTGATGATTTCGACTTGCCACCCGGGGTGAAATCCCGAACGTGCCTACGTACTTCCGTTTGAATGGAAGATCAAAGTCAACGTAGTTCGATAGGCCTCTTTTAGAGGGCTTTGAATGATATGCTTAATGCATGGGTGTGTGTATGCTTAGTGCATGATTTTGTGTATGCTTTGTGCATTTTGTGTGTATGCTTTGTGCATGATTTTGTGTATGCTTTGTGCATTTTTGTGTGTATGCTTTATGCTTGATTTTGTGTATGCTTTGTGCATTTTTATGTGTATGCTTTATGCATGATTGTGTGTATGCTTCGTGCATTTTTGTTTAGGCATTTTGCCAAAAATGTTGATTTTAATGGCTTTTAGCCAAAATGATTTGATTTAGGCAATTGTTGCCAAAATGTGCGATTTAGGCGATTGTCGCCAAAATGGTTGATTTTACAGTCTTAAGCCGAAAATGGTTGATTTTAAGACATTTTGCCAAAAGATTGATTTTAAGCGATTTGTCGCTAAAAATGGTTGATTTTAGGCCTTTGGCCAAAAGGTGTTGTTTTAGGCAATTAGTTTGCCAAAATGTGCGATTTAGGCGATTGTCGCCAAAATAGTTGATTTTAAGGCCTTTGGCCAAAATGGTTCAATTCTACGACTTTTAGTCGAAAAAGATTGATTTTAAGGCGTTTCGCCAAAATGGTTCGGTTTTACGACTTTTAGCCGAAAAAGGTTGATTTGTAGTCATTTTGCCAAAAAACGTTGATTTAGGCTTTTAGTCACAATTATTGATTAATTGGACTTAAGCCGGATTTGTTCGAAATAAGGCAGTTGAACCATAGTTATTAATTAACTAGGCTCTTTTAGCCAATATTGTCGGATTTAAACTTTAATATCACGATTATTGATTAACCGGGCATTTAAGCTTAATCAAATTAATTTAAGACGGTTTATTTGTCTAAATGATGATGTGAATGCGTTTATGCAATTATAGAATTATTAAGAGTAGAATAGAAGTATGCATGAAGTGCTAAAATTAAATAGGCAGAGTTTCGTTTACGTACCTGATTTAATCGTCGGCCACTTCTTAACTCCAGGTTAAGCTCCTCGTTTAGGTATATTAATTAATTTTTAATTTTATTTAATTTTAGTGGTCAAATATCACAACAAAAATGCAATAAAAATTAAATTAAAATGCAAAAAGCGGTAAAGAAAACGCAAGGAGCGTGAGAGGGAGAAGGATTCGTCCGTCAAAACGGACAAGGCGCACCAGAAAATGGCTGAAAATGGCCTATTTATAGGCCATTTTCGGGTCCCGGGCGGCAGGTACCGCCGGGAGGGCGGCAGCTGCCGCCCAGGGGGGCTGGGCGGCAGGTGCTGCCTGGCTCGGCGGCAGCTGCCGCCCTGTCGGTGGGGCGGCAGGCCCCGCCCACGCTGGGCGGGGGGTGCCGCCTTGGAGGGCGGCAGCTGCCGCCCGGTCGGTGGGGCGACAGGCCCCGCCTGGTCTGGGCGGCAGGTGTCGCCCAAGCTGGGCGCAGCTGCAGCCCAGGGGCGTGGGGGGGCCAGGCCCCGCCTGCGCGGGGCGACAGGTCCCGCGCGTGCTGGGCGGCACGCCTCGCCCGCACGGGGCGACAGGCCCCGCGCGCGCTGGGCGGCTGCCCTCGCCCGCAGTGCGTGGCAGGCCCCGCCCGCGCGCTCTGGGCTGCAGGTCTCTCCCGCGCGGGGCGACAGTCCTCGCCCGCGCGGGGCGTCAGGCCCCGCCCGCGCTGGGCGGCAGCCTTGCCCAGGGAGTGGGGCGGCTGCTGCAACCCAGGCTGGGCGGCTGCTGCCGCCGTTCCCGGCGGCTGCTGTCGCCGTGGCCGGTGTGGACACCGTGCCTCGTTCCGACGGCCTTTATGGGAGTTCCGGACCTCCGAAAAATATTCCGGGACCTGTTCCGCGATCCTCGCGATATTCCGGACGTTTTAAGTACCATATTGACATATTTTCGGTGAACTTCCGAAATAGCCTCCGGTCCGGCCGGACTGTTTGCAGTCCGGAAAAACAGGCTTTCTGAGCCTCAAAATTTGGGTATTCACAGTTGCCCCCCACCGTCGACCATAAAAATGATTTATGGGAGTCGGTGGTTGTCTGAAACGCAAATTTTGTAGGCGAAAACTGGACGCGTCCAGAAGACCCGCCTCTTGACTATTTGCTTATAAATAGCTTGAAAAAAATCATTTTCATTCATTCTAAACTTTCTAACCTAAGGAACTCTCTCAAATTCTAAAGCTTCAAAATTCTTTTCTTTTTTTTTTTCATGGCTCCCTCTGATCTGAGCGGTGAGGAGTACCTGGGGTCTCTAGGGATCTCGCTTGACGAGGTCAACCTTACGGCGGACGCTAACACTCACGCCTCCGTAACTGGCATCTTTGCCCAGGTAAGCCTACCTTTATGGCATTATTATCATCTTTTTCAGGCTAAAGTTGGGAATTTTCGGGCCTTAGGCCGAAAATGTGAATTTTGGGCCTCTGTGGCCTGATTGTGATTTTTCGGGCCTGTGTGGTCGAAAATGTGAATTTTGGGCCTCTGTGGCCTGATTTGTGATTTGTGGGCCTCTATGGCCAGATTGTGAATTTTCGGGCCTGTGTAGCCGAAAATGTGAATTTTGGGCCTCTGTGGCCTGATTTGTGATTTGTGGGCCTCTGTGGCCAGATTGTGAATTTTCAGGCCTGTGTGGCCGAAAATGTGAATTTTGGGCCTCTGTGGCCTGATTTGTGATTTGTGGGCCTCTGTGGCCAGATTGTGAATTTTCGGGCCTGTGTGGCCGAAAACATGAATTTTGGGCCTCTGTGGCCTGATTTGTGATTTGTGGGCCTCTGTGGCCAGATTGTGAATTTTCGGGCCTGTGTGGCCGAAAATGTGAATTTTGGGCCTCTGTGGCCTGATTGTGAATTTTCGGGCCTGTGTGGCCGAAGATGTGAATTTTGGGCCTCTGTGGCCTGATTTGTGATTTGTGGGCCTCTGTGGCCAGATTGTGAATTTTCGGGCCTGTGTGGCCGAAAATGTGAATTTTGGGCCTCTGTGGCCTGATTGTGAATTTTCGGGCCTGAGTGGCCGAAGATGTGAATTTTGGGCCTCTGTGGCCTGATTTGTGATTTGTGGGACTTTGTGGCCAGATTGTGAATTTTCGGGCCTGTGTGGCCGAAAATGTGAATTTTGGGCCTCTGTGGCCTGATTTGTGATTTGTGGGCCTCTGTGGCCAGATTGTGAATTTTCGGGCCTGTGTGGCCGAATATGTGAATTTTGGGCCTCTGTGGCCTGATTGTGAATTTTCGGGCCTGTGTGGCCGACGATGTGAATTTTGGGCCTCTGTGGCCTGATTTGTGATTTGTGGGCCTCTGTGGCCAGATTGTGAATTTTCGGGCCTGTGTGGCCGAAAATGTGAATTTTGGACCTCTGTGGCCTGATTGTGAATTTTCGGGCCTGTGTGGCCGAAAATGTGAATTTTGGGCCTCTGTGGCCTGATTTGTGATTTGTGGGCCTCTGTGGCCAGATTGTGAATTTTCGGGCCTGTGTGGCCGAAAATGTGAATTTTGGGCCTCTGTGGCCTGATTGTGAATTTTCGGGCCTGTGTGGCCGACGATGTGAATTTTGGGCCTCTGTGGCCTGATTTGTGATTTGTGGGCCTCTGTGGCCAGATATTGAATTTTCGGGCCTGTGTGGCCGAAAATGTGAATTTTGGACCTCTGTGGCCTGATTGTGAATTTTCGGGCCTGTGTGGCCGAAGATGTGAATTTTGGGCCTCTGTGGCCTGATTTGTGATTTGTGGGCCTCTGTGGCCAGATTGTGAATTTTCGGGCCTGTGTGGCCGAAAATGTGAATTTTGGGCCTCTGTGGCCTGATTTGTGATTTGTGGGCCTCTATGGCCAGATTGTGAATTTTCGGGCCTGTGTGGCCGAAAATGTGAATTTTGAGCCTCTGTGGCCTGATTGTGAATTTTCGGGCCTGTGTGGCCGAAAATGTGAATTTTGGGCCTCTGTGGCCTGATTTGTGATTTGTGGCCTCTGTGGCCAGATTGTGAATTTTCGGGCCTGTGTGGCCGAAAATGTGAATTTTGGGCCTCTGTGGCCTGATTGTGAATTTTCGGGCCTGTGTGGCCGACGATGTGAATTTTGGGCCTCTGTGGCCTGATTTGTGATTTGTGGGCCTCTGTGGCCAGATTGTGAATTTTCGGGCCTGTGTGGCCGAAAATGTGAATTTTGGACCTCTGTGGCCTGATTGTGAATTTTCGGGCCTGTGTGGCCGAAAATGTGAATTTTGGGCCTCTGTGGCCGAAAATGTGAATTTTGGGCCTCTGTGGCCTGATTTGTGATTTGTGGGCCTCTGTGGCCAGATTGTGAATTTTCGGGCCTGTGTGGCCGAAAATGTGAATTTTGGGCCTCTGTGGCCTGATTGTGAATTTTCGGGCCTGTGTGGCCGACGATGTGAATTTTGGGCCTCTGTGGCCTGATTTGTGATTTGTGGGCCTCTGTGGCCAGATTGTGAATTTTCGGGCCTGTGTGGCCGAAAATGTGAATTTTGGACCTCTGTGGCCTGATTGTGAATTTTCGGGCCTGTGTGGCCGAAGATGTGAATTTTGGGCCTCTGTGGCCTGATTTGTGATTTGTGGGCCTCTGTGGCCAGATTGTGAATTTTCGGGCCTGTGTGGCCGAAAATGTGAATTTTGGGCCTCTGTGGCCTGATTTGTGATTTGTGGGCCTCTATGGCCAGATTGTGAATTTTCGGGCCTGTGTGGCCGAAAATGTGAATTTTGGGCCTTTGTGGCCTGATTTGTGATTTGTGGGCCTCTGTGGCCAGATTGTGAATTTTCGGGCCTATGTGGCCGAAAATGTGAATTTTGGGCCTCTGTGGCCTGATTGTGAATTTTCGGGCCTGTGTGGCCGAAAATGTGAATTTTTGTTTTCTGTATTTGCTGTTTTATTAGTATGCATGCTAAGATATTATCCTTAGTAAAGAACCAAGGAACAATTCTCATATTACTTTACCTTTTAGGATCCTTACATTAAATTGGATGTGGCTGAGAACTCTATGTCCGAAATCCCGATCGAGATATTGGATCCGAGCCACCCGGTCGGGGCAATCATCAATCCGTCCCGTCTGGGTTGTTTGAGGCATTTTGATGCTGGCCGAAATAGCCACAAGGAGTTGCTGGGTGCTTTGGCCGAGAGATGGTGGGACACTACCAACACTTTTCATTTTTCTTAGGGCGAGATGACAATGACCCCTGTGGATTTTTCTGTGATTACCGGAATCCCTTTTGGTATTCGGATGATTGAATTATATGATGACTGGAGGACAGAGATTTCCCCTGATCGGATGACGGAATTGATTGGTATAGACCTGCCTCGGATTGTCGGGCCAGGTTTTGCTACTCCAGCTTTGAGTGTTTCCAGGCGCTGGCTATATCTCCAAGCTCCCGGCATTTATGCTAGACATAGGCGGGGAGAGCTGACGGCTACTCAGGTGGCCCGATTCACTTTGTTGCTGATGTTTGCTTCGACCTTTTGGTCCAACAGGAAAGAAAGGTTTAATCCTTCTATCTTGAAGAGTTTAGAAAATCTAGCCCATCTCACGGAGTACGACTGGGCCGGCGCTATTCTGAGCCGTATGTATGATGACATGTGTGGTCTGAGTTGGAGCCACTGTAAACTTAGCGGGACCTATTACTTCTGGGAGGTAATGCGAAGAACATTCTGTATATTTTTTTATATTATTAGCCCTCTTTTGACTCTCGTTTCTTCTTTGTTGCAGATTTGGGCATTTGAGTATTTTCCTTACACTCGCTCGGAGCAGATTCATGCAGATCTCGGATTAGGGCTGGTACCTTTGGCTTGGAGATGGTACCGAACAAACCTTCATACCAGTCGGCATAAGCACTCGCTAAAAGACCTGAGAACCTTTTTTGATACGTGTAGCCCGGCGCAGGTATGTGTTCAGTAATTCTTGAATACGTTGAATGAAAAAGATTTATCAACATATCTGCATCTTTTTTTTTAGGTTGAGGTGGGGGCGATGGCCATTCGCCTACAGAGCTGGATCCAGGTTGATCCTCATCCAGCGGTCGGATGACTTGTCTCGGCGGAGGGTGATCCTGTCGCATCCCGTCCTGAGACGATATTACTTAGGCGAGAGAGTAGACTTTCAAATAAGAGGTTGTCGTTCCATCCCTTATCCTCCTCCCGGGGACATGCGAGCGGGCAGGCAGATGACTCTCACCGATGCGCATACTGAGGGTATTCCGTATGGAGAGTTCATCTTGGAGGGAGATTATGCTGAGTTCTGCAGACTCTTTCTGATGCAGCCTATTGGATCGCGGCTTGACAATTTTCAGAGATCAGCTCCTTTCCATCCGCCCGCCACCCGCTCTTCTCGGGCCGCGGGTTCTTCGAGTAGGACTCCAAAGAGGAGGCCTACGACTGATCCTTCTTCTTCTACTCGGGCTGAAGGTTCATCTCAAGCCGGCCCTAGCCACTCGGCCGGCCATTCCAGGGCTCCCCGGGCTGTGACAGAGGCTACCGGGTCGCTTCATTCAGACTTGGCCAATTTACGTCTTCCGTACAGCATTTCCTACCATACTCCTGACGCTCCTTTAGCCTTTCGAGAGGTCTCACTGGAAAATGTGGATCGCTTGGCTCTGCCTTCTGAGGACATTACTGAGGTAAGTAAAAACTGCTAAATCTCTCACAAAAACGATTCATAAGAGATTTGACGTTCATTTGCATTTTTTTTTTTTTTATAGGTTCCTGTTGGATTGATCAATCAGATGATGGAATTGATGCTCGGGATGCAACAGGAACTGTCTTCGTCCTGGACTCGTGAGGCTTACAATGATCAGAGAAGGCAGAGGCCCCGTCGCTGAAGCCATGATTGCCGGATTTTTCTGTTCCTCTTTCTTTCTTTCTTGTCTGACTACTGTACTAAACTTTGATCGTGCTTCTGTACTGTATCGTTGTACTGAGTTTTATTTTGTACCTGCACTTGGTTAGTATTGAAATATATGTATGCATGTTTATTGTATTTGAAACAAAATGGGAGGACTTCATCATTTTGGCTTATGGACAAAATACACTCTTTTTTTTTTTTTTTTTTTTTTTATGCGTGGCGGGCGCTGCCGCCATCATTCAGTGGCAATTTGGTGACCGCTGCCGCCGTCATTCGGTGGCAATTCGGCGGCTGCTGCCGCCATCATTCGGCGGCTGCTGCCGCCCTCATTCGGTGCATTTTCTCCTATAAAAGCTTGTTCTTTGTTTCGGCTCTTCACTCATTCCTTATCTTCTCTCTTCTTCTTTTCTCTCTGTGTTTATCTTTTCCAAAGAATGAATCCTTCTTTCAATCATAGCATGCACAGCTGGGCTAGGAGTCTCTCCAAAGTTGAAAAGATCAACTTGAAGAGGTATGGCCTCTCTCCTATCATTACCCTTAGGGGGGTAGTGATCGACTGGAACTTTTTATGGGCCTGTATCAGACTCTGGGACCCTGAGGCCCACGTTTTTCGGTTCGGGGCCATGATGGAGGAGATGTGTCCTCTTTTTGAGGAGTTTTGTGCTATCATAGGGTGTGACCCTAATGCCCCTTTAGTCAGGCATGAGGTTAAAGTCGGGTATGTTCGGTCATTTGAAAGTTTATTTCAATTCAGCCGGCCACAAGCTAGGGCGATGATTGTTGACGACCAGAAGGCAATTCTGCTTGATTGATGAATTTTCAGAGGTCCGTTTGGATGATCCAGACCGGATGAGGCTTAGGATGCGGGCCTTTGTATTTTGCTTATTATCTGGTTTCTTGTTTAACAAGGATCCAGGCTTCGGGGATCTGCGATTTTGTCCTATGATTCGACAAATGGAGGACATGGGTTGCATTGGTGGCATTGTGCTAGCAGAAACTATCAGGAGCCTCGACAGAGCTGCTTTAGGCTTCGAGGACTGGACGGTTTCCCCGATTATTCTCCAGGTACTTCTCCTCTCTTCTTTTCCCTATTTTTTTTTGTGTTTTGATTCATTCCTTTGTAATAGAAAGGATCCATTACTCAGGTTTGGTTGAAGGACCACCTCCAAGTGGTTGTTGCCCCAATTTTATTGCCCTATAACCCTGTCCAGTATCGCATGCGGAAGATTTTGATTACATACCCGTCCGTTGATGCGTGGACTTCATGGTTAATTGAACTAGGTCCAGACGAGGTGTTGTGGTTTGTACCTTGGTATGATATCAACCGGTTTATTCAGGTTAGCTTCTGCCATACTCAGGTTTACCTGTTGGGCCTTACACATTGCACCTGGTACTGTGCTTCGCGCGTTCTGAGACAGATGGGGATAGATCAGACTGTTCCGACCATGGATGATTCCCTAGCTGATTCAGCCATCACTCCGGGAGTTACTCGAGCCGTCCTTAGGGCCTGGGTTAGGGACCATCATATGGTTAGACCTTCACCTAATCCTGCTGGTATTCAGACTTCTCCTGAGTACCGGTCTTGGTTTATGACCATTGTCTGGCCAGTTGAGAAGCTGAGGAGGAACGCACTGCTGGGTGTACTTGAAGGTTGGACTCAGGCTGACGCTGGTAATGAGACTAGGACTGATGAGAAGATTCTGTTGGCTCCCTAGACGGGCAATGTTGGAGAGAGTTCGGGAACTGGGGATGACTCGGAGGACGTTGCCCCACGGAGGCGACGGGGTACCTAGACTCTAATAGGCTTTTGGACTTTTGGTGTTTTGGCTTTGTTTGAACTCTTTTGTCTTTTACTTGGGACTTTGGGTGTGGATTTTGGTGTTTTGGCATTGGATTTTTGGATGTATGTTTTATTTGGATTTGGACTTTATTATTTATTTTTCTTGGTCTCTTTAGTTTTCTGCTTGACTTTGGACTGTTTGACTTTATTGCTTTTAATTGGGCATGTTGTCGTCTTTTAAGCTTTCCAAGCATTTTCCAACTTGATTTATTCAAGCTCTGATTTTTGCCTAAGCCGCCCTTTTGGGTTTTCAACTTAGCGAGCTACCCACTTTTGCCTAAGCCGCCCTTTTCGGGTTTTCAACTTAGCGGGCCCCGATTTTTGCCTAAGCCGCCCTTTCGGGTTTTCAACTTAGCGGGGTTTTTTTTTTTTATTATTATTATTTTATTTTTATCCCCCTTTTTTTTATTGTTGGCAAAAAAGAAAGAATCATGAAATGGTATGTTTTTTTTTTATTAATGTTTAGACCGTACCCAATGAGGGCTGCCTACATATCTCCGATATATAATTTCTTTTTTCCGAAGAGAATCAGGTCTAATGTAGTTCGTTTTACATTATGCAAATGATTACAATTTACACAAAATATCTTTTTAACTGATCTAAATTACATGGATTAGTGAATTCCAAGCCATCCAAATCAGTCAAAATAACGGCTCCGCCTGACAAGATCTTCTTCAACACATACGGTCCAGCCCAATGAGGACGGAACTTCCCCCGTGGATCTATGACCGGTTGTCTAATTTCCTTCAGAACCAAACAACCTTCTTCCAGTTTCCGGTCTTTGACCCTCTTGTTAAAATGTCGCGCCATTCTTCTTTGATAAACTTGAGTTTGGTGGATTGCTCGCAATCGCTTTTCATCCATACCCAAGAGCTGCAAATGATAATTCTCAGCCCAATTTGCTTCACTGATCTGGCTTTCCCGGATAACCCTCGCCGACTGAACTTCCAGCTTAATAGGCAATACTGCTTCCATGCCATATACTAAGGAATACGGGGTCGCCCCAGTAGGTGTTCTAATTGAAGTCCTATATCCCCATAAGGCATTCGGCAACTGTTCATGCCAAGCTTTGTGCTTCTTAATTGTCTTTTGCAAAATAACTTTTATGGCCTTATTTGCAGCTTCTACAGCCCCGTTTGTTTGTGGACGATAGGGTGAGGACTTATGATGTTGGATTCTCGTCTCTTTCAACAAATTAGCAAATTCACCCTGGAAGTGAGCTCCATTATCCGTGGTGATCTCGAATGGCGTTTCGTACCTGCAAAGGATGTTGGTACGAACGAACTGTGCTGCCTTCTTGGCATTCAGAATCGAATAAGAGGCTGCCTCGATCCACTTAGTGAAATAATCTATAGCAACCAAAATGAACTGATGACCATTGGAAGCCTTCGAGTGGATTTTTCCAATCACGTCTATGCCCCAGGTCGCGAAAGGCCATGGTGAAGTGATAGGATTCAGATTGACCGGAGGCTGTTTTTGCAATTTAGCAAAAATTTGACATTCGTGGCACTTCTGCGCATGCCTCACACAATCTGCCTTCATGGTTGACCAGTAATAACCTAGGTTCATGATTTTTTGAGCCAAGGCTATCCCGTGCATGTGTGGGCCAGACTCCCCGTTATGTAAGGAATCCATGATGGTTTGAGCTTCTTCCTCATCAACGCATCTTAGATGCAGGCCGTTCCAACTTCTCTTATACAGAACTCCCTCAGTGAGGAAATATCCGGATGCTAACTGTCTCAATGTCCGTTGATCAGTTTTGGTAGATCCCTCCGGGTAAACTTCATTCTGAAGATAATTCTGTATATCCCAATACCAGGGCTTATCGTCGACCAAATTCATGATGTGTGCTGGCTGTTTCTGTAGCCGCACTGTCAAGGGTCGAATGACTCGATCCTCTTCTACATTGACCATGGAGGCTAGAGTGGCTAGAGCATCTACAAACTGATTTTTGGCTCGTGGCAAGTAATGGAAGGATAAACCATCAAATTGTTGAGCCAATTCATCCAAGCGTTGTAGGTAAGGAACCAAACGCTCTTCTTTAATTTTCCATTTCCTTAAAGCCTGGGAGACTATTAAGTTGGAATCTCCGAAAACCTTGAGGATCTTTATCTCCTTTTCCAAGGCTGCTTCTAACCCTCTTATGCAAGCTTCATACTCGGCTTCATTGTTAGTGCAGTTGAAATCCAATTTGACTGCGACTGGGATGTATTCTCCACAAGGAGTTTTGAATACAACTCCAACCCCATTTCCATGGTAATTCGAAGCTCCATCGAAGTACATCTCCCAGACTTCACTTTCTAAGCTTAACAAGTCTTCATCAGGAAATTCCACTTCCAGCATTTGGTCTCCGACCGGTAATTCAGCTAATTGATCAGCTAAAGCACCGCCTTTTACGGCCTTCCATTGTACAAACTTTAGGTCATAAGCTGCAAGTACTGATACCCACTTTGCCATCTTACAGTCAAGAATCGGCCTCTCCATAAGGAATTTCAAGGGGTTCGACTCAGAAATAACGTACGTAGTGTAAGACGAGAGGTAGTGCTGTAGCTTGGTACAGGCCCAGACTAGAGCCAGACACAACTTCTCTATTTTATTGTATTTTAATTCATATTCTAGCATCCTTTTGCTGAGATAATACACTGCATTTTCTACCCTTGTATCCTCTACTTGTTGAGCTAGCATTGCACCCATCGCTTCTTCTGTCACCGATAAGTATCGGTACAGCAGCAAAGGCTTCCCTAGCCTTGGTGGCTGTAAAACCGGCGGGGATAGCAGATATTGTTTGACTTGGTCGAAAGCTTCCTGACAATCCTCATTCCACTTGACTGCTACTCCTTTCCTAAGTAACTTGAACATAGGACCACAAGTGTCTGCCAGTTGATTGATGAACCGGCTGATATACTGTAGTCTTCCCAGGAAACCCCAGACTTCTTTTTCCGTCCTTGGAGCTGGCATTTCCAGAATGGCTTTGGCTTTCGAAGGGTCAATCTCTATGCCCTTCCGACTGACCATATGGCCCAGAAATACTCCGGATGTAGTTCCGAACAGACACTTTGCTGGGTTGAGCTTCAGATTATACTTTCGAAGTCTAAGGAAGAACTTCTCGAGCGCTGTTGTATGTTCTTCAGCTGTTTTTGATTTAACAACCATGTCGTCCACGTACACTTCTACCTCTTCGTGAATCATGTCATGGAAGATGGCTGTCGCCATTCTTTGATAGGTTGCCCCCGCATTTTTGAGCCCAAAAGGCATAACTCTGTAGCAATAAGTTCCCCATTCCGTGATGATGCCGTTTTCTCTTTGTCTGGCACATGCATCATTATTTGGTTGTATCCGACAGCAAGATCGGTCAAGGAGACCATCTCGTGTCCCGCCATTCGGTCTACTAATAAGTCAATATGCGGTAGGGGGAAGTCATCCTTCGGACACGCCTTGTTCAAATCCCTATAATCAACACACATTCTGACCTTACCGTCTTTCTTCGGCACTGGCACAATATTTGCTAACCATGTTGGGTAGGCGATAGGTTCTATGAACTTGTTTTCCAGCTGCTTGGCCACTTCTTCCTTGATCTTCAAAGACCATTCTGTCTTCAGCCTTCTCAGTTTCTGTTTTACTGGCTTAGCCTCGGGGTATACTGGGATTTTGTGTACCGCTATTGCTGGGTCGATTCCCGTGATGTCGCTTGCCTTCCACATGAAGCAATCGGCGAACTTCTTCAAGCATTCACTGACTTGTTTCCTGTTAGCACAATCAAATGCAATGTATGTATATTCATTTTCTTCTTTGCCAATTATTATTTTTTCTTTTTCATTTTTTATTTCGTTTATTTCTTTTTCTTTATTTTTGCTTGGAAATGCTTGGAAAGATAGACACGCGTGTGAACCCCTCCCCAAAATATCAAATGCAATATGAAGGCATGTGACTAAGGAAGAAATGCACGTGATGTGTGAGTCGCCACCTTGTTTAATTGTTTCAGGGTAAACTAGGAAAAAACCCTAAGTGACTCCATTTTTAATTAACCTAGTTACTAGATTAATTACCCAATGTCTAAAGCATGGTGTGCAAACCCGAGATGGATCCCGAGACTATGTCATGCTGATAAACTAACCATGAATGAATGCTTGAATGCTTTGCAAGGTAAATGATGTGATTGGACCAAATAAAAGGTTTATGTGATTTTGACTTGCCGCTCGGGGTTAAATCCCAAACGTGCCTACGTACTTCCGTTTGAATGGAAGATCAAAGTCGACGTAGTTCGATACGCCTCTTTTTAGAGGGCTTTGAATGGGATGCTTTATGCATGAGTGTGTGTATGCTCCGTGCATTTTGTTTAGGCTTTTTGCCAAAAGACTGATTGATTTAGGCACTTGGTGCCAAAATGTTGATTTTGAGGCTTTTAGCCAAAAGAGTTTAATTTGGGCTTATTCTTGCCAAAAGATTGATTTTTTAAGGCATTTGTGCCAAAACGAATTGTTTTAAGGCTTTTAAAGCCAAAATATTGGTTTAGGCACTTAATTTGCCAAATGATATTAATTGGGCGATTATCGCCTAAATGGATTGATTTAAGGCAGTTTATTTGCCAAAAAAAATTGTTCGAAGGCTTTTAGCCAAAGAAATTTAATTTAAGCGATTTGTCGCTACAAAAAGGTTAATCTTCACTTATAGGCGATTTGTTTGCCTAAAGTGATTAATTAAAGGCTTTTAGCCAAATTTTGATTTAAGCGGTTTGTCGCTATGAGAACGAAATCAATTCTCACTTATAGGCAATTTGTTTGCCTAAAGTGATTAATTAAAGGCTTTTAGCCAAAATATTGCTTGAAGCGATTTGTCGCTATGGAAAGGAATCAATTCTCACTTATAGGCAATTTGTTTGCCTAAAGTGATTAATTAAATTGAAATATAGCAATTTATTG